>NC_091289.1:190229961-190532711 GCF_032444005.1 Ranitomeya imitator | reverse complement strand
TAAAAACTGCCATGAATGGGGCACAAATGCCGCAACAGATTAAGAAAGTGACGTCTGTGCCCTAGTTCATTCCAACACTTCAAAACTGTTTGTGCGCCAGAACCTCGCCGTCTGTAGCACTTTCCTTTAGGGGTTTTGAAAGAAAATCAGAATATATGTCACATTAAAGCCCAGAATACCTAGCTCAATGTATTCAGTCGCAGCAGGAAGTCTGGGGATTAATCAGGGTGAGTGCTGTGAATTTTACAGAAAGCTTCTGGTTCCAGCTTCACAGCGGGTGGCGAGGATACAGCTACAGTACATGAAAGCAGACGCCTCAGATCTCGCCATCATTACTTGCACTGCTGCATTCCTGCAGAGTCAATTGCACTTTACTATTCTCTACCCTCCTCCTCCCTCTTCTTAAACACACGTCACCCTTCTTTTCCCCACCAACCTCACATTCTGCTTTTTTGAGCTCAGAATTTATCATTGTGCCAGTCTGGGGAATGTTTCGGTTAATGTTAAACCTAAACTCGAAAAGAATCACCCCAATTGCTTGTGCACGCTACCCATAATCTCATGCGAGTGCGATCCGTGGTTTTCATAAATGGTCAGCGGAAAATATAAGAGGCATGTCCCGAGGTTTGGATGGAAATGGGCAATGCAATTCTATGGGTCTGTGAAAAAAAAATCAGATGTTATACTCGTGCGGTCTGATTGTCACGGACTGTCACAAATGAGAAGGTGGAGAAGCTTTCTTTTTTTCTTCTTTTATTCTCTCCATGTATGACAAAAATGGATGACACTCGGACCACATTATGATCAAACTCTGCTCAAAGTCTGTTTTTCTCGCACATGGAAAGGTGTTTTTTTTCCCAGGGGCAAACTTTAGGGGCATTTCCTAGTACCCGGCTACGAGCATCAGAGAAAACATTGAGTTACATATACACTCCTCAACATTGAAATTGTAACATCACAAAGGAAACGTTTTGGAATGATGGAAATGGCGTTGCCCACGTGGTCGCTGGTCCAATTTCCGGCTATCGTTGTCAAACGAAAACCATTCAATGCTAAATAAAACAGACCTACATTCTAGCCTCCCTTTGGAGACCGCTTAGACAACTCCATGAAGTTATGGCCATGTCACGCTGCTGCAACACAGGTAAATGCAAGCTCCACTAGATGGCAATAGAGTGGAGGGAGGACTGCACACAGCAAGGCCAGACCTGCAATGCAGCGGCGAGGCCACCACCAGGTTGCAGCAGAAAAGTCAAACAAGCCGGGTCAATATAAGACGGTAGGGCAGTACAAAAGGAGCAAGCAAACACAAAGTCAAAAACAAGCCAAATCGGTCATTACCGGTCAAGAGCAGATATGCCAAAAAGGCAAGAGACAAAACAACACGTCAGGGTCCAAGCCAAGTCAAAACCAGAGAGTCAATACATGAAAGGGGAACACTGAGTCGGGAAGGGAAGAGGGGATAAACAGACATGGGTTCAGTAAGCAAGCAGCAGGACAAATCAGAGCAAACAGGGACAGCTACACACGCCGTAGGCAGAAACTATAACTGACATGGTCTGTGGGACGCAGCGGAGATAAATAGCAAACCTGAGACCAGACTGAGGCTGAGAAAGTTAACCCCTGGCATGACCAGACCGGAAAAAGGGGAAAACAGGACTCAAAACCTGGTCTGGATCATGACAGGCCATTTCTCCAAACTGTCCCATGAGGTGTTTTTCAACACTACAACACCAGGAGGCCACATATTGCTGGAGCATCTGTGAACAGCGTGCATGGCCTAAACGTGCCACCATTGCTTGCAGCGTCTCTAGACTCCACATCTCTGAAGTGACTGGTCGGTGATTACACAGGAGCTGCCAGCAGAGGATCTTGATGCTTTTCCCAAATGCCTTCAGAGGCAGAACCTTCCTCAGATGACCGTTAATATCCTCAGTGGCTGGAAGTGCTGGGATTTCTGCACGTGGCGGTCATTCTTGGTGCTGAATAAATCCAAATGTGTTGAACATCTTCCTTTCCAATTATTAATAATTTGCAAATCAGTAACTTGTCTCCGTATTGTGATTTCCATTATTCTACAACTTTTCCTTCTTAGAGTTAAAATCAGTGTTGAGGAATGGATAATATTAACTATAAATCACCAAATGTCTGTAGATATCTAGGTATTCAGTTATCCACAGAAAACCAACTTAGACCACCATGGACTATTGATCTCAATGTTAACCTCTTCATCCCCACTACCAGCGGCGGCATGTGTAAACTCTTGACCCTGAAGGATTTAAAGTATTAGAAAAGAAAAGTAAAAAAAAAAAAGTGGCTGGAGGAAGGCATAGTTTCAAGCCGAAACATGTAGCCACAAATAAATGCTTTAAAAGGCTAACACTAATTTTTCTTCATCGGTGCTGTGTTACTTCACTCTTTTTTTATTATTAATTTTTAAAGTATAAGCCATACTCACACTATCACACTACATAGATCACCATGGCTAAATAATATCAGTATGAAACTTTTCCACATACTAGACCACCAGGGATACTATGCAGTAACAGGTAAGCCGTTGTTAACCCATGACCACCCCAGCCCACCAGGCATAATTAATATCCATCTAAACCCCTTCATCACCCCATATTACCAGTGGTAGTAAGTATTAACTGCTATACTAGACTAGACCTCCAGGGATTTAGATTTTAACCCATAATCAACCTAGATCACCATGGATAATTTGAATAATTAGCATCATTGTTAACTTTCTCGACAGTCTATCCCCCCAGTCCCAGGTATTTAGAGTTTAACCCATAACTACTTTAGACCACCACGGCTAATAGATATCAATATTAACCTCTTCATCACCCAAGACGACCAGCCAGGGATGCTATGTATTAACCTGTAAGTCAATCTAGTTCCCTTTGGATTTAGAGTTAAACCCACAATCACTCTAGACCAGGGGTGTCAAACTGCATGCCTCGAGGGCTGCAAACAGGTCATGTTTTCAGGATTTCCTTGTACTGCACAGGTGATAATTTAATCACCAACTCATTATTTGTGTAGGTGATTAAATTATCACCTGTGCAGTACAAGGAAATCCTGAAAACATGACCTGTTTGCAGCCCTCGAGGAATGCAGTTTGACACCCCTGCTCGAGACCATAACAGTGAATTGATATAATTTGTAACGTCTTTATTACACAAGACCATCAGGGATGCTAAGTATTAACTGCTAAGCTACTCTAGACTTCCAGGGATTTAGAGTCTAACCCATAGCCACCAAACCACCACTGAGCATCACCCACGCCCACCAGGAGTACTAAATATTAGCCGCTAAGTCACTCTAGATTCCCTGGGAAATTACAAGAATTCTAACAGTAAACCCTAAATTTCCCTATCTAAAAAATATATGTAGTGTGATACATATGTGCAGAAAGTTGTAAAGCAGGCGGGCACCAACGCACTTGGAAAAACGAATACAAACTTTGTAGACCTGTCTGTATCTAGGAGGCATTTGGGGAAAGCACCGTGCACTTCTATGGGCATTATGTTAAGACTTTACACAACTCATGGGTTGAGTAGCAATGCTTGATATTGATGCTGTGGGATTTACCATTTTCATGTGAATGGAATTTTCTAAACTTCTTTTCTTGCTTTCTTCCCCTACTATGAACTTGGGCTTAGAAATCTGGAGCGTGTTACCTTAAATGACCGCACCAGGACGCGAGAAACCGTAATAGCTGAGGAAGAGCGAAAACCGTGTGCCAGACAGCGGAACTTTATATCACATCAATGAGGGATGACGGCATCCTGCCAGCTGCAACAATGCCCTTATAAAACCTTCCAGGATTGATTGCACATTTAATGATGAACACAAGGTCGTTGCCGCACAGTCCTCACTCCTGACTATGACACCAACTAGTTCCGACCTTCCTATATAAGCAGGCTTTACCATGTTATTAGCCAGAGGTAAGTGTTCACACTGGGCAGTCAGGTCAGGGACCCATCCGATCCATGAGATTACCTTGACGTTTGGTGGATGGGCTCACATTTTTTGGCCTAATCTTGTGCTTAACATCTCATGTGTTTTTTCATAGATTTCACAAGCCATTCTGCTATTCACATTTCATGTATCGCACACTTCCTTGCTTTAGTACAGTTGAGTGCAGACATTGATCTATTTGCTATGACACCAACTCGCCATGGTTTTACCAATGAGGTTTTAGAAGAAGAAAAAACCTGTTGGCGACTCGTTGGGGTTGAACTTCAAGCCTCAGAGGTTTTGTTAAAGTGTCCCTGTCAGTCCCATAGAAATCGTGCATGGTCCACGGCCGCTTCTTACTGCTCCTCAGCACAGGGAACAAATGCCCCGAGCCCCCCGACTCCTGACAAAGAATCAGTCTGCCGCCACTCAATGTGCAAAAGGAAAGAACGCTTCTTGCAAAACATTCGAAAACTGGTATTTTCTTAGTGCAATTCCTCAAAACCGTCTCCTCCATACAAGATGGAAACCACTCACGTAACTTGAAGACCAAAGGCAAAATCTTTAAGGCTATGTGCACACGTTGCGGATTTTGCTGCGGATCCGCAGCTGTTTTCCATGCATTGTACAGTACCTTGTAAATGTATGGAAAACAAAATCCGCAGTGCACATGCAGCGGAAAAAAACACGCGGAAACGCAGCGTTGTTTTTTTTCACAGCATGTCAATTCTTTGAGCGGATTCCGCAGCGGTTTACACCTGCTCCTCAATAGGAATCCGCACAAAAACTGTGGTAAACCCGCTGCAAATCCGCGGGTAATCCGCAGTGCGGTTTACCTGCGGATTTTGCAAAAACAGTGTGGAAAAATCCACACACCAATCCGCAACGTGTGCACATAGCCTAACAGGGTCCGACTGCACCTAAATTTCCCATTTACAGTATTTATATTTTCTTACGTGCTAGAGTTGCTATTGGGATCCACCCTGCAATATCTATAGCTATGCTGCTTGTAAGGAGGGCGAGACCCCAGAAGGCAGTGATGGGCCATGTGTGTCAATGTGGCATCATAGCAGCAGCAAAAACACAGTGGGACCACCAGAGCAGCTGGGGATGTAACACAGAAAAAATGCTTCTTTTTCATTTTATTCCATCCACCCCCCACCACCTATACACGGCCTCATCTGTTTTCTCCACAAAAGTTTAATTTTTGTCTCTTAGACCAAAGCACAGGGCACTAGGCAGGAAGCTTCGCATGGGTCCTGCAGCTCCGCTGATTTATTCGGATGCCTCTGTGTCTTTAAAATACGGATGCCATTTAATAAAGCAGAGGTTCTGCAGGGAGCCATAATCTGCAGGGGGCACCGTGTCTATTATATATATTCAGGGGGCACGGTGTATATTATATGTATTCAGGGGGCTCAGTGTATATTATATATATTCAGGGGGCACAGTGTATATTATATATATTCAGGGGGCACAGTGTATATTATATGTATTCAGGGGGCTCGGTGTATATTATATATATTCAGGGGGCACAGTGTGTATTATATATATTCAGGGGGCACGGTGTATATTATATGTATTCAGGGGGCTCGGTGTATATTATATATATTCAGGGGGCACAGTGTATATTATATATATTCAGGGGGCTCAGTGTATATTATATATATTCAGGGGGCACAGTGTGTATTATATATATTCAGGGGGCACAGTGTGTATTATATATATTCAGGGGGCACAGTGTATATTATATGTATTCAGGGGGCTCGGTGTATATTATATATATTCAGGGGGCACAGTGTGTATTATATATATTCAGGGGGCACGGTGTATATTATATATATTCAGGGGGCTCAGTGTATATTATATATATTCAGGGGGCACAGTGTGTATTATATATATTCAGGGGGCACAGTGTGTATTATATATATTCAGGGGGCACGGTGTATATTATATATATTCAGGGGGCTCAGTGTATATTATATATATTCAGGGGGCACAGTGTATATTATATATATTCAGGGGGCACAGTGTATATTATATATATTCAGGGGGCACAGTGTGTATTATATATATTCAGGGGGCACGGTGTATATTATATATATTCAGGGGGCTCAGTGTATATTATATATATTCAGGGGGCACAGTGTATATTATATATATTCAGGGGGCACAGTGTGTATTATATATATTCAGGGGGCACGGTGTATATTATATGTATTCAGGGGGCTCAGTGTATATTATATATATTCAGGGGGCACAGTGTATATTATATATATTCAGGGGGCACAGTGTATATTATATGTATTCAGGGGGCACGGTGTATATTATATATATTCAGGGGGCTCGGTGTATATTATATATATTCAGGGGGCACAGTGTGTATTATATATATTCAGGGGGCACAGTGTATATTATATATATTCAGGGGGCACAGTGTATATTATATATATTCAGGGGGCACAGTGTGTATTATATATATTCAGGGGGCTCAGTGTATATTATATATATTCAGGGGGCACAGTGTGTATTATATATATTCAGGGGGCACAGTGTGTATTATATATATTCAGGGGGCACGGTGTATATTATATATATTCAGGGGGCACAGTGTATATTATATATATTCAGGGGGCACAGTGTATATTATATATATTCAGGGGGCACAGTGTGTATTATATATATTCAGGGGGCACGGTGTATATTATATATATTCAGGGGGCTCAGTGTATATTATATATATTCAGGGGGCACAGTGTATATTATATATATTCAGGGGGCACGGTGTATATTATATATATTCAGGGGGCTCAGTGTATATTATATATATTCAGGGGGCACGGTGTATATTATATATATTCAGGGGGCTCAGTGTATATTATATATATTCAGGGGGCACAGTGTATATTATATATATTCAGGGGGCACAGTGTATATTATATATATTCAGGGGGCACGGTGTATATTATATATATTCAGGGGGCTCAGTGTATATTATATATATTCAGGGGGCACAGTGTATATTATATATATTCAGGGGGCTCAGTGTATATTATATATATTCAGGGGGCACAGTGTATATTATATATATTCAGGGGGCTCAGTGTATATTATATATATTCAGGGGGCACGGTGTATATTATATATATTCAGGGGGCACAGTGTATATTATATATATTCAGGGGGCACGGTGTATATTATATATATTCAGGGGGCACAGTGTATATTATATATATTCAGGGGGCACAGTGTATATTATATATATTCAGGGGGCTCAGTGTATATTATATATATTCAGGGGGCACCGTGTCTATTATATATATTCAGGGGGCACGGTGTATATTATATATATTCAGGGGGCTCAGTGTATATTATATATATTCAGGGGGCACAGTGTATATTATATATATTCAGGGGGCACCGTGTCTATTATATATATTCAGGGGGCTCGGTGTATATTATATATATTCAGGGGGCTCAGTGTATATTATATATATTCAGGGGGCACAGTGTATATTATATATATTCAGGGGGCACCGTGTCTATTATATATATTCAGGGGGCTCGGTGTATATTATATATATTCAGGGGGCTCAGTGTATATTATATATATTCAGGGGGCACAGTGTATATTATATATATTCAGGGGGCACAGTGTATATTATATGTATTCAGGGGGCACAGTGTATATTATATGTATTCAGGGGGCACAGTGTATATTATATATATTCAGGGGGCACAGTGTATATTATACCGTATATATTCAGGGGGCACCGTGTCTATTATATATATTCAGGGGGCACGGTGTATATTATATGTATTCAGGGGGCACAGTGTATATTATACCGTATATATTCAGGGGGCACAGTGTATATTATATATATTCAGGGGGCACGGTGTATATTATATGTATTCAGGGGGCACAGTGTATATTATATATATTCAGGGGGCACAGTGTATATTATATATATTCAGGGGGCACAGTGTATATTATATATATTCAGGGGGCACAGTGTGTATTATATATATTCAGGGGGCACGGTGTATATTATATATATTCAGGGGGCACAGTGTATATTATATATATTCAGGGGGCACAGTGTATATTATATATATTCAGGGGGCACAGTGTATATTATATATATTCAGGGGGCTCAGTGTATATTATATATATTCAGGGGGCACAGTGTATATTATATATATTCAGGGGGCACAGTGTATATTATATATATTCAGGGGGCACAGTGTATATTATATATATTCAGGGGGCACAGTGTATATTATATATATTCAGGGGGCACAGTGTATATTATATATATTCAGGGGGCTCAGTGTATATTATATATATTCAGGGGGCACAGTGTATATTATATATATTCAGGGGGCACCGTGTCTATTATATGTATTCAGGGGGCACAGTGTATATTATATGTATTCAGGGGGCACAGTGTATATTATATATATTCAGGGGGCACAGTGTATATTATACCGTATATATTCAGGGGGCACCGTGTCTATTATATATATTCAGGGGGCACGGTGTATATTATATGTATTCAGGGGGCACAGTGTATATTATATATATTCAGGGGGCACAGTGTATATTATATATATTCAGGGGGCTCAGTGTATATTATATATATTCAGGGGGCACAGTGTATATTATATATATTCAGGGGGCACCGTGTCTATTATATATATTCAGGGGGCTCGGTGTATATTATATATATTCAGGGGGCTCAGTGTATATTATATATATTCAGGGGGCACAGTGTATATTATATATATTCAGGGGGCACAGTGTATATTATATGTATTCAGGGGGCACAGTGTATATTATATGTATTCAGGGGGCACAGTGTATATTATATATATTCAGGGGGCACAGTGTATATTATACCGTATATATTCAGGGGGCACCGTGTCTATTATATATATTCAGGGGGCACGGTGTATATTATATGTATTCAGGGGGCACAGTGTATATTATATATATTCAGGGGGCACAGTGTATATTATACCGTATATATTCAGGGGGCACCGTGTCTATTATATATATTCAGGGGGCACGGTGTATATTATATGTATTCAGGGGGCACAGTGTATATTATACCGTATATATTCAGGGGGCACAGTGTATATTATATATATTCAGGGGGCACGGTGTATATTATATGTATTCAGGGGGCACAGTGTATATTATATATATTCAGGGGGCACAGTGTATATTATACCGTATATATTCAGGGGGCACCGTGTCTATTATATATATTCAGGGGGCACGGTGTATATTATATGTATTCAGGGGGCTCAGTGTATATTATATATATTCAGCAGGGGACACAGTGTCTATTATATATTCAGGGTGCACAGTGTATATTATATATATTCAGGGGGCACAGCGTATATTATATGTATTCAAGGGTCACAGTGTCTATTATATATATTCAGAGGGCACAGTGTATATTATATATATTCAGGGGGCACAGTGTATATTATATATATTAAGGGGGGTAGAGTGTCTATTACATTCAGGTGGCACAGTGTATATTATATATATTAAGGGGGGTAGAGTGTCTATTATATATATTCAGGTGGCACAGTGTATATTATATATATTAAGGGGGGTAGAGTGTCTATTATATTCAGGGGGCACAGTGTATATTATATATATTAAGGGGGGTAGAGTGTCTATTATATTCAGGTGGCACAGTGTATATTATATATATTAAGGGGGGTAGAGTGTCTATTATATTCAGGTGGCACAGTGTATATTATATATATTAAGGGGGGTAGAGTGTCTATTATATTCAGGGGGCACAGTGTATATTATATATATTAAGGGGGGTAGAGTGTCTATTATATTCAGGGGGCACAGTGTATATTATATATATTAAGGGGGGTAGAGTGTCTATTATATTCAGGTGGCACAGTGTATATTATATATATTAAGGGGGGTAGAGTGTCTATTATATTCAGGGGGCACAGTGTATATTATACAGTGGGGCAAAAAAGTATTTAGTCAGTCAGCAATAGTGCAAGTTCCACCACTTAAAAAGATGAGAGGCGTCTGTAATTTACATCATAGGTAGACCTCAACTATGGGAGACAAACTGAGAAAAAAAAATCCAGAAAATCACATTGTCTGTTTTTTTATCATTTTTTTTGCATATTATGGTGGAAAATAAGTATTTGGTCAGAAACAAACAATCAAGATTTCTGGCTCTCACAGACCTGTAACTTCTTCTTTAAGAGTCTCCTCTTTCCTCCACTCATTACCTGTAGTAATGGCACCTGTTTAAACTTGTTATCAGTATAAAAAGACACCTGTGCACACCCTCAAACAGTCTGACTCCAAACTCCACTATGGTGAAGACCAAAGAGCTGTCAAAGGACACCAGAAACAAAATTGTAGCCCTGCACCAGGCTGGGAAGACTGAATCTGCAATAGCCAACCAGCTTGGAGTGAAGAAATCAACAGTGGGAGCAATAATTAGAAAATTGAAGACATACAAGACCACTGATAATCTCCCTCGATCTGGGGCTCCACGCAAACTCCCACCCCGTGGGGTCAGAATGATCACAAGAACGGTGAGCAAAAATCTCAGAACCACGCTGGGGGACCTAGTGAATGAACTGCAGAGAGCTGGGACCAATGTAACAAGGCCTACCATAAGTAACACACTACGCCACCATGGACTCAGATACTGCAGTGTCAGACGTGTCCCACTGCTTAAGCCAGTACATGTCCGGGCCCGTCTGAAGTTTGCTAGAGAGCATTTGGATGATCCAGAGGAGTTTTGGGAGAATGTCCTATGGTCTGATGAAACCAAACTGGAACTGTTTGGTAGAAACACAACTTGTCGTGTTTGGGTGAAAAAGAATACTGAGTTGCATCCATCAAACACTATACCTACTGTAAAGCATGGTGGTGGAAACATCATGCTTTGGGGCTGTTTCTCTGCAAAGGGGCCAGGACGACTGATCCGGGTACATGAAAGAATGAATGGGGCCATGTATCGTGAGATTTTGAGTGCAAACCTCCTTCCATCAGCAAGGGCATTGAAGATGAAACGTGGCTGGGTCTTTCAACATGACAATGATCCAAAGCACACCGCCAGGGCAACGAAGGAGTGGCTTCGTAAGAAGCATTTCAATGTCCTGGAGTGGCCTAGCCAGTCTCCAGATCTCAACCCTATAGAAAACCTTTGGAGGGAGTTGAAAGTCCGTGTTGCCAAGCGAAAAGCCAAAAACATCACTGCTCTAGAGGAGATCTGCATGGAGGAATGGGCCAACATACCAACAACAGTGTGTGGCAACCTTGTGAAGACTTACAGAAAACGTTTGACCTCTGTCATTGCCAACAAAGGATATATTACAAAGTATTGAGATGAAATTTTGTTTCTGACCAAACACTTATTTTCCACCATAATATGCAAATAAAATGTTAAAAAAACAGACAATGTGATTTTCTGGATTTTTTTTTCTCAGTTTGTCTCCCATAGTTGAGGTCTACCTATGATGTAAATTACAGACGCCTCTCATCTTTTTAAGTGGTGGAACTATCACTATTGCTGACTGACTAAATACTTTTTTGCCCCACTGTATATATTAAGGGGGGTAGAGTGTCTATTATATATATTCAGGTGGCACAGTGTATATTATATATATTCAGCAGGGGGCACGGTGTATATTATATGTATTCAGGGGCACAGTGTATATTATATATATTCAGGGGGTAGAGTGTCCATTATACATATTCAGGGGGCACAGTGTATATTATATATATTAAGGGGGTAGAGTATCTATTATATATATTCAGGGGGCACAGTGTATATTATATTTTCAGGGAGCACAGTGTGTATATTTAGGTAAACTGTTTTTTTTTGTTTTTTTTTACTAAAAAGTAAAAAATGTTTGAATACAGTGTTTTAGATCCTTGATGCACAAACATGGCGCTTCTCCCAACTATCATACCTAATTTCTAATACCGCTATTCTGTTACGTGCAGAGGGATCACCTTGCCAGGATAAGACCACAATTTCTTTTTTTTTTTACAGCAGTGCAACCAAAACTTGATCAGAAAAGGAAAAACTTAACATCCCCACCAGACAGTAACGTCATCAAGTCTGCGACATGTGGATAAAGACTTAGACAACCTATGGCAGGGGCCACATTTTAGGGGTCACATTACCGGCATCGCACATAGACCTCCATTCGTTCTGTATGAACTTACTTCATAATATAATCCTATGATGATACGCATTCAGTTTAGCAGAACTAAAGGAAACTTTTGGGGTATTTTGGTTGTACTATGACTAAAATATTTAATATAACAACCGATTGAAACTGGACTAAAATTTATGAGAAACTTTGCCAGAAGGTCCAGGGAGAGGCGTATTGGCCGCCATATTGGATGTCACCTTACTTTCGTAGAAACTGAAGAAAGCAACACAAAGATTATTTGAGCGGCATTGCTTTATTTTTTAAGGGGGAAATGCTATATAAATATTAAAGTTCTTCCCATAAGTGATCAGAATTGTAAATTGACCACTTGATGGGTAATCGCTTCTACATATTTTTCCATAAATCCCTTTGTGAGTCTGTGTTTTCAGCAGTAATTATTCCCGTCGAGCTTATTGACTTGGAATATTCATGACTTAATTAAAGTGAGATAGAGACAGGACCCAGGCATAACAAAGATACCCGTCTAATTGGTCTGGTTGCTGTCAGTAGCGTTTGCAACAACAAGCTCTGCGCTGCCAATTCCTGCTCATTAGCCAAAAATGTAAAAAAAAATGTAAAACTCTGCCCTGTTTGATCAGAAATGATTATCTACTGGCCAGCAGGGGGTTAAAGCCGGAGCTCCTAATTTAACAAAAGAGTCATTTTGCTAGATGGCAAATGTTTGGCAGGAATATACACAGTGTCCTCTGAAATATTGGACGGGGTCCAACTGTGTGGAATTCTCTCATCATCCGCAAAGTCAGGTCCGGAATGCTAACAGACACTGGAGGGTTGTGTAATGCAAACAGGTCACTAGCGAGACCGCAGCATGCAAAGCACCATCATAGGGAGCCCTGCAAAGTGCAAAAAGCAACCATCAGCCTCAGTGAGTCCTGATGTAACATCACTGTGCATGTATGTGCTACAACGTATCATTGGGATGTGCATCCTGCCCTGTGATGTGACATAGACTAACACCAAGGACTTATGTGCTACAATGTATCATCAGGCCGTGCATCCTCCTCTGTGATGTGATATAGTCTAACACCAAGGACTTATGTGCTACAACGTATCATTGGGATGTGCATCCTCCTCTGTGATGTGACATAGACTAACACCAAGGACTTATGTGCTACAACGTATTATTGGGATGTGCATCCTGCTCTGTGATATAGACTAACACCAAGAACTTATGTGCTACAACGTATCATTGGGATGTGCATCCTCCTCTGTGATGTGATATAGACTAACACCAAGAACTTATGTGCTACAACGTATCATTGGGATGTGCATCCTGCTCTGTGATATAGACTAACACCAAGAACTTATGTGCTACAACGTATCATTGGGATGTGCATCCTCCTCTGTGATGTGATATAGACTAACACCAAGAACTTATGTGCTACAACGTATCATTGGGATGTGCATCCTCCTCTGTGATGTGACATAGACTAACACCAAGGACTTATGTGCTACAACGTATCATTGGGATGTGCATCCTGCTCTGTGATATAGACTAACACCAAGAACTTATGTGCTACAACGTATCATTGGGATGTGCATCCTCCTCTGTGATGTGATATAGACTAACACCAAGAACTTATGTGCTACAACGTATCATTGGGATGTGCATCCTCCTCTGTGATGTGATATAGTCTAACACCAAGGACTTATGTGCTACAATGTATCATTGTGATGTGCATCCGCCTCTGTGATGTGACATAGACTAACACCAAGGACTTATGTGCTACAACGTATCATTGGGATGTGCATCCTGCTCTGTGATATAGACTAACACCAAGAACTTATGTGCTACAACGTATCATTGGGATGTGCATCCTCCTCTGTGATGTGATATAGACTAACACCAAGGACTTATGTGCTACAACATATCATTGGGATGTGCATCCTCCTCTGTGATGTGATATAGACTAACACCAAGGACTTATGTGCTACAATGTATCACTGGGATGTGCATCCTCCTCTGTGATGTGACATAGACTAACACCAAGGACTTATGTGCTACAACGTATCATCGGGATGTGCATCCTCCTCTGTGATATAGACTAACACCAAGAAATTATGTGCTACAACGTATCATTGGGATGTGCATCCTCCTCTGTGATGTGATATAGACTAACACCAAGGATTTATGTGCTACAACGTATCATTGGGACGTGCATCCTCCTCTGTGATGTGACATAGACTAACACCAAGGACTTACGTGCTACAATGTATCACTGGGATGTGCATCTTCCTCTGTGATGTGATATAGACTAACACCAAGGACTTATGTGCTACAATGTATCATTGGGATGTGCATCCTCCTCTGTGATGTGACATAGACTAACACCAAGGACTTATGTGGTACAACGTATCATTGGGACGTGCATCCTCCTCTGTGATGTGACATAGACTAACACCAAGGACTTATGTGCTACAACGTATCATTGGGACGTGCATCCTCCTCTGTGATGTGACATAGACTAATACCAAGGACTTACGTGCTACAATGTATCACTGGGATGTGCATCCTCCTCTGTGATGTGATATAGACTAACACCAAGGACTTATGTGCTACAACGTATCATTGGGATGTGCATCCTCCTCTGTGATGTGACATAGACTAACACCAAGGACTTATGTGCTACAACGTATCATTGGGACGTGCATCCTCCTCTGTGATGTGACATAGACTAACACCAAGGACTTACGTGCTACAACGTATCATTGGGACATGCATCCTCCTCTGTGATGTGACATAGACTAAAACCAAGGACTTATGTGCTACAACGTATCATTGGGACGTGAATCCTCCTCTGTGATGTGACATAGACTAACACCAAGGACTTACGTGCTACAATGTATCACTGGGATGTGCATCTTCCTCTGTGATGTGATATAGACTAACACCAAGGACTTATGTGCTACAACGTATCATTGGGATGTGCATCCTCCTCTGTGATGTGACATAGACTAACACCAAGGACTTATGTGCCTCAACGTATCATTGGGATGTGCATCCTCCTCTGTGATGTGATATAGTCTAACACCAAGGACTTATGTACTACAATGTATTATTGGGATGTGCATCCTCCGCTGTGATGTGACATAGACTAACACCAAGGACTTATGTGCTACAACGTATCATTGGGATGTGCATCCTCCTCTGTGATGTGATATAGACTAACACCAAGGACTTATGTGCTACAATGTATCATTGGGATGAGCATCCTCCTCTGTGATTTTGACATAGACTAAAACCAAGGACTTATGTGCTACAATGTATCATTGGGATGTGCATCCTCCGCTGTGATGTGACATAGACTAACACCAAGGACTTATGTGCTACAACGTATCATTGGGATGTGCATCCTCCTCTGTGATGTGATATAGACTAACACCAAGGACTTACGTGCTACAACGTATCATTGGGATGTGCATCCTCCTCTGTGATGTGATAAAGAGTAACACCAAGGACTTATGTGCTACAACGTATCATTGGGATGTGCATCCTCCTCTGTGATGTGATATAGACTAACACCAAGGACTTACGTGCTACAACGTATCATTGGGATGTGCATCCTCTTCTGTGATGTGATAAAGACTAACACCAAGGACTTATGTGCTACAATGTATCATCGGGATGTGCATCCTTCTCTGTGATGTGATATAGACTAACACCAAGGACTTATGTGCTACAATGTATCATTGGGATGTGCATCCTCCTCTGTGATGTGATAAAGACTAACACCAAGGACTTATGTGCTACAATGTATCATCGGGATGTGCATCCTTCTCTGTGATGTGATATAGACTAACACCAAGGACTTATGTGCTACAATGTATCATTGGGATGTGCATCCTCCTCTCTGATGTGACATAGACTAACACCAAGGACTTATGTGCTACAATGTATCATTGGGATGTGCATCCTGCCCTGTGATGTGATATAGTCTAACACCAAGGACTTATGTGCCACAACGTATCATTGGGATGTGCATCCTCCTCTGTGATGTGACATAGACTAACACCAAGGACTTATGTGCTACAACGTATCATTGGGATGTGCATCCTCCTCTGTGATGTGATATAGACTAACACCAAGGACTTATGTGCTACAACGTATCATTGGGATGTGCATCCTCCTCTGTGATGTGACATAGACTAACACCAAGGACTTATGTGCTACAATGTATCATCAGGCCGTGCATCCTCCTCTGTGATGTGATATAGACTAACACCAAGGACTTATGTGCTACAACGTATCATTGGGGCGTGCATCCTCCTCTGTGATGTGACATAGACTAACACCAAGGACTTATGTGCTACAATGTATCATTGGGATGTGCATCCTCCTCTGTGATGTGACATAGACTAACACCAAGGACTTACGTGCTACAATGTATCACTGGGATGTGCATCTTCCTCTGTGATGTGATATAGACTAACACCAAGGACTTATGTGCCTCAACGTATCATTGGGATGTGCATCCTCCTCTGTGATGTGATATAGTCTAACACCAAGGACTTATGTGCTACAATGTATCATTGGGATGTGCATCCTCCGCTGTGATGTGACATAGACTAACACCAAGGACTTATGTGCTACAACGTATCATTGGGATGTGCATCCTCCTCTGTGATGTGATATAGACTAACACCAAGGACTTACGTGCTACAACGTATCATTGGGATGTGCATCCTCCTCTGTGATGTGATAAAGAGTAACACCAAGGACTTATGTGCTACAACGTATCATTGGGATGTGCATCCTCCTCTGTGATGTGATATAGACTAACACCAAGGACTTACGTGCTACAACGTATCATTGGGATGTGCATCCTCTTCTGTGATGTGATAAAGACTAACACCAAGGACTTATGTGCTACAATGTATCATCGGGATGTGCATCCTTCTCTGTGATGTGATATAGACTAACACCAAGAACTTATGTGCTACAATGTATCATTGGGATGTGCATCCTCCTCTGTGATGTGATAAAGACTAACACCAAGGACTTATGTGCTACAATGTATCATCGGGATGTGCATCCTTCTCTGTGATGTGATATAGACTAACACCAAGGACTTATGTGCTACAATGTATCATTGGGATGTGCATCCTCCTCTCTGATGTGACATAGACTAACACCAAGGACTTATGTGCTACAATGTATAATTGGGATGTGCATCCTGCCCTGTGATGTGATATAGTCTAACACCAAGGACTTATGTGCCACAACGTATCATTGGGATGTGCATCCTCCTCTGTGATGTGACATAGACTAACACCAAGGACTTATGTGCTACAACGTATCATTGGGATGTGCATCCTCCTCTGTGATGTGACATAGACTAACACCAAGGACTTATGTGCTACAACGTATCATTGGGACGTGCATCCTCCTCTGTGATGTGATATAGACTAACACCAAGGACTTATGTGCTACAACGTATCATTGGGATGTGCATCCTCCTCTGTGATGTGACATAGACTAACACCAAGGACTTATGTGCTACAATGTATCATCAGGCCGTGCATCCTCCTCTGTGATGTGATATAGACTAACACCAAGGACTTATGTGCTACAACGTATCATTGGGACGTGCATCCTCCTCTGTGATGTGACATAGACTAACACCAAGGACTTATGTGCTACAATGTATCATTGGGATGTGCATCCTCCTCTGTGATGTGATATAGACTAACACCAAGGACTTATGTGCTACAATGTATCATTGGGATAATAATAATAATATTTTTTTATATAGCGCAAAAATATTCAGCAGCGCTTTACAGTTTAACAGCTTCAATCACAACAGTCATAAGTAACAATGTTAACAATACAATAATTAAAGCAACACAAGACGACCCTGCTCGTGAGAGCTTACAATCTACAATGAGGTGGGGGGGGGGATACAATGTACAGGTGTGTATTTACAATGATGTATTTACAATGATGGTCCGGCCATCTTCAGGGGGTGGGGGATAGATGGAGGTAGTGAATGGGCTACACACAAACAAAATAACTGATTAGGGAACATGATAGGCCGCTCTGAACAAATGTGTTTTGAGCGAGCGCCTAAAACTATGCAAATTGTGGATGGTCCTAATTTCTTCGGGTAGAGCATTCCAGAGGATTGGCGCAGCACGGGAGAAGTCTTGTAGTCGGGAGTGGGAGGTGCGGATAAGTTAAAGTTTCTTGACACCATATAATTTGAAAAGTGCAAAAAGGTACAGAATCAATTAGCATGCGTGCGTGACGTTTCGACCCTCTGATAGGTCTTTTTCAAACGACCCTAGCTGTAGATTCAGTGTGGCCCATGCAGTAATTGTATGCAGGTTGGGTGCTATGGGTAAGCAATAAACTGGGAGTAGGTGTCCTCGAGCACATATTGCAGCGCTATTATGTTCCCTAATCAAAGTCCGTGTGTGTCGCCCATTCACTATCTATCTGAGAATAACCCTTCACCAAACTCCACTGCACCCAAGAGCACCACAATAACTGTCTGGTCATTTCCTCCAGCAGCCTTCATCTATCCTCATTCCCTCAAGATGGCTGGACCATCATTGTAAATAAGGCTATTTTCACACTAGCGTCGTACTCGGCCCGTCGCAGCGCGTCGGGCCGAGGTTACCGACGCTAGCAGTGAATGCGCCGCACAACGGAGGCAGCGGATGCATTTTTCCTGCGCATCCGCTGCCCCATTGTAAGGTGCGGGGAGGTGGGGGCGGAGTTCCGGCCGCACATGCGCGGTCGGAAAAAGCGGTCCGTTACATGTAACGTTTTTTGCTCCCGGCGGTCCGCCACAACACGGCGCAACCGTCGCACGACGGTTGCGACGTGTGTCAATGCGTCGCTAATGTTAATCTATGGGGCAAAAACGCATCCTGAAAACAACTTTGCAGGATGCGTTTTTTTCCCATGAACGATGCATTGCAAAAACCGCTAGTGTGAAAGTATCCTAAGCCCCTGTACCTTGTGTCCCCCCCCCCACCACCACCACCTCATTGTAGATTGTAAGCTCTTACGGGCAGGAACATCATTATTTTGCTTTAATTATTGTTTTAGTTTGAATGTTGTTACTTATGACTTGTATATGAACTGTTGAATTGTAAAGCGCTGTGGAATATGTTGGCGCATATAAATAAAGATTATTATTTTCATTACATAGTATCAATTCATCCAATTTATTTGTATTTAATTTATTCATTTATATAGTTCCATTATTTCCACAGAATTACAGACATTTATACCATATGTGATGTCTGAGGCCAGGTTCTCCAAAGCTTCTCAATCTAGTATAATATGCAAACATACATTATTGTGTTCAGTAAAAAAACTTATCCAGGATTAGGCTGCCGTCACACTATCAGTATTCGGTCAGTATTTTACATCAGCATTTGTAAGCCAAAACCACGAATGGAACAAATATAGGAAAAGTAAAATAAAAACGTCTGAACCACTTCTGCATTTATCACCCACTCCTGGTTTTGGCTACAAATACTGATGTAAAATACTGACCAAATACTGATAGTGTGACGGCAGCCTTAGAAAAACATGATTTTCTAAAAAAAAAATCTATAAATAAAAAACAGCGCCACACCTGTTTATTGGCTATGTGTGGTATTGCAGCTAAGTCCCAAATCACTACAATATTTCTTTATTTCTTTTTAATCAAGTGCACAAAAAAATGCATTTCACCCATTTTTTTTAGACTGCTTTCTGAATAATATTCTGTAATTTTTCATACATTGTAAATATCTAGATTGTTACAGGGGCAGACATATCATTGGTGCAAACTGTGTCGGCCACACAGGGACCCAAGAGGTAAGGAGGCCCATTTCTACCTTCAAAGCAGGTGCAATTTTGCATTTTTAGGAGATCTTGGGCTGTACACAGTGTTCCAAATTATTATGCAAATTATATTTTTCTCGGATTTTCCTAAATGGTCAGTGCAAATGACAGTCAGTCTAATAAAAGTCATCACCCGTTAGATTATACATCAAATTTAATTGAAGAAACCTCCCAATGATAACAGTATAATTTCCAAAATGAATAAAACCTCACAATGCACTGTTCCAAATTATTAGGCACAGTAGAATTTCTATACATTTGATATGTTTTAAAGAACTGTAAATGCTCATTTGTGGAATTTGCAGCATTAGGAGGTCACATTCACTGAACAAAAAAGCTATTTAACCCCAAAACCTCCTAACAGGCCAAGTTACTTGTTAACACAGGAACCCTTCATTGATATCACCTTCACAATTCTTGCATCCATTGAACTTGTGAGTTTTTGGAGAGTTTCTGCTTGTATTTCTTCCCTGCCAGAGCTGCTGTTTTGATGTGAACGGCCTCCCACCTTCATAGATCTTTTGCTTGATGATCCTCCAAAGGTTCTCTATAGGGTTGAGGTCAGGGGAAGATGGCAGCTGTTGTGAATTCTGTGGCCAAGCTCCCTCCTGTGGTCGAGAGTGGTACTTCGGCTGGTTCTGTCTATGAGCTTCCTTTGGTGGATGAGAGTGGTACTGCGGCTTCTGAGTTTCCTTCCTCAGGTGACGAGGTTAAGTCGTTAGGTGCTGCTCTATTTAACTCCACCTGGTGCTTTGATCCTGGCCTCCAGTCAATGTTCTAGTATTGGTCTTGCTTCCTCCTGGATCGTTCCTGTGGCCTGTCTTCCTGCATAAGCTAAGTTTTGCTTGTGTTATTTTTGCTTGCTATTTTTTCTGTCCAGCTTGCTTTATTGGTTTTTCTTGCTCGCTGGAAGCTCTGAGACGCAGAGGGAGCACCTCCGTACCGTTAGTCGGTGCGGAGGGTCTTTTTGCCCCTCTGCGTGGTTGTTTGTAGGTTTTTGTGTTGACCGCAAAGCTATCCTATCCTCGGTCTATTCAGTAAGTCGGGCCTCACTTTGCTAAATCTATTTCATCTCTGTGTTTGTATTTTCATCTTACTCACAGTCATTATATGTGGGGGGCTGCCTTTTCCTTTGGGGAATTTCTCTGAGGCAAGGTAGGCTTATTTTTCTATCTTCAGGGCTAGTTAGTTTCTCAGGCTGTGCCGAGTTGCATAGGGAGCGTTAGGCGCAATCCACGGCTACCTCTAGTGTGGTGTGTTAGGATTAGGGATTGCGGTCAGCAGAGTTCCCACGTCTCAGAGCTCGTCCTTTGTTTTTGGTAATTGTCAGGTCACTTTGTGTGCTCTGAACTTCAATGTCCATTGTGGTTCTGAATTACCTGTTCATAACAGGCGGCCGCACCATGAGTTTATCTCCTTTTTTGCCCATAGCAGGCAATGACTCAGAGGTTTCTTTGCAGCATGAGATGGGGCATTGTCAGCATGAAGATGATTTTGCTCCTGAAGGCACGTTTCTGCTTTTTATGCCATGGAAGAAAGTTGTCAGTCAGAAACTCTATATACTTTGCAGAGGTCATTTTCACAACTTCAGGAATCTTAAAGCATCCTACAAGCTGTTTCCCCATGATTCCGGCCCAAAACATGACTCCTCCACCTCCTTGCTGACGTCACAACCTTGTTGCGACATGGTGGCCTCCACCAACCATCAACTACTCCATCCATCTGGACCATCCAGGGTTGCTCGACACTCATGAGTAAACAAGACTGTTTGGAAATTAGTCTTCATGTACAGTACAGACCAAAAGTTTGGACACACCTTCTCATTTAAAGAGTTTTCTGTATTTTCATGACTATGAAAATTGTACATTCACACTGAAGGCATCAAAACTATGAATTAACACATGTGGAATTATATATATAATTATTTTTATAATTAAAAGTGTGAAACAACTGAAATTATGTCTTCTATTCTAGGTTCTTCAAAGTAGCCACCTTTTGCTTTGATAACTGTTTTGCACACTCTTGGCATTCTCTTGATGAGCTTCAAGAGGTAGTCACCGGGAATGGTTTTCACTTCACAGGTGTGCCCTGTCAGGTTTAATAAGTGGGATTTCTTGCCTTATAAATGGGGTTGGAACTATCAGTTGTGTTGTGCAGAAGTCTGGTGGATGCACAGCTGATAGTCCTACTGAATAGACTGTTAGAATTTGTATTATGGCAAGAAAAAAAGCAGCTAAGTAAATAAAAACGAGTGGCCATCATTACTTTAAGAAATTAAGGTCAGTCAGTCCGAAAAATTGGGAAAACTTTGAAAGTGTCCCCAAGTGCAGAGGCAAAAACCATCAAGCGCTACAAAGAAACTGGCGCACATGAGGACCGCCCCAGGAAAGGAAGACCAAGAGTCACCTCTGCTTCTGAGGATACGTTTTTCTGAGTCACCAGCCTCAGAAATCTCAGGTTAACAGCAGCTCAGATTAGAGACCAGGTCAATGCCACACAGAGTTCTAGCAGCAGACACATCTCTACAACAACTGTTAAGAGGAGACTTTGTGCAGCAGGCCTTCATGGTAAAATAGCTGCTAGGAAACCACTGCTAAGGACAGGAAACAAGCAGAAGAGACTTGTTTGGGCTAAAGAACACAAGGAATGGACATTAGACCAGTGGAAATCTGTGCTTTGGTCTGATGAGTCCAAATTTGAGATCTTTGGTTCCAACCACCGTGTCTTTGTGCGATGCAGAAAAGGTGAACGGATGGACTCTACATGCCTGGTTCCCACCGTGAAGCATGGAGGAGCAGGTGTGATGGTGTGGGGGGCTTTGCTGGTGACACTGTTGGGGCTTTATTCACAATTGAAGGCATACTGAACCAGCATGGCTACCACAGCATCTTGCAGCGGCATGCTATTCCATCCGGTTTGCGTTTAGTTGGACCATCATTTATTTTTCAACAGGACAATGACCCCAAACACACCTCCAGGTTGTGTAAGCAGGCCCAGATTTAGGGGGGCCCAAGGGGCCCGGGCCCTGGGCTACCCACCAGGCGGGGGCCTCCCACCAATATAGGGATAAATACACGTCTCTTTGCTGTGAACCGTTTCTAATGTTAAGGAACATTTAACAAAAGAGAAATTATTGAAAGTGTAAGGACCTGGCTACGGTTCTACATCTCAGTGGCTGGCGCAGAGCGGCAGAATCATGGCACCTGACCTGCGTCAGCATCCACTGACCTGGCTAGCCTAGCCAGACTTCCTTAGTACCCTCCCTGTACTTAATGCTTAGCTTATGGCATGCGGCAGTCTTCTCTGATCCCTACAGAAGCTTCTAGGCGCTACCTATTCAGCAACACGCAAAACTGATCTAAACACTGCTGTGGCGTCACTGACCAGTTTAAAAAACTGTTGCATCAAAGCGTGACTCCTTCAACATTTATGAGAAGCAGGGCGAAGAGCTGCCTGGTTCATCTGAGTATGTTCAGACGATAACTCGACACAGGCGCCGAAACGTGTGTTTCATTCCATTGGATTATGGCCATACGGAAGAAGTACAATTCAGCCCTTCTGAAAAATACAGAATAGAAACTTTCTTGCCTATCATTGATCAGTTTATCGCTTCTCTTGACCAACGTCTTCAAGCATATAAAGATGTATCAAGCAAATTTAGGTTTTTTAGCCATCTGAAAGAACTGTCTTCAGACGAACTTAAGGCCACCGCAGAGCAACTCGTCAGGTTTTATTCAGATGATTTGGACATTACATTAATCCATGAACTGTGTCAGTTTGTAACATTTGCCAATTTATTCCCAGACTAGGAGCCAAAAGATAACAGCGCTAAACTTTTCATGTGCAAGCTTATCATGGAAAGGGGTGTGCAGGACACTTTCCCAAATATTGAGATAGCTCTAAGGATACATCTAATTTTGATGGCAACAAACTGCAGTGGTGAGCGTTCCTTCTCAAAACTCAAATTAGTTGAAAACCGATTAAAGGGACACTGTCACCTGAATTTGGAGGGAACAATCTTCAGCCATGGAGGCGGGGTTTTTGGGTTTTTGATTCACCCTTTCCTTACCCGCTGGCTGCATGCTGGCTGCAATATTGGATTGAAGTTCATTCTCTGTCCTCCGTAGTACATGCCTGCACAAGGCAATCTTGCCTTGCGCAGGCGTGTACTATGGAGGACAGAGAATGAACTTCAATCCAATATTGCAGCCAGCGGGTAAGGAAAGGGTGAATCAAACACCCGAAAACCCCGCCTCCATGGCTGAAGATTGTTCCCTCCAAATTCAGGTGACAGTGTCCCTTTAAAGATTATTCTTGCACCGTATATTAATTGTACCAGTTGTAACGATCATTCGTTTAGTAAAATAACTTTTTATTACAATTTTTTTTTTTATCGTATTCACTGTTTGTTTTTTTTTATTCTACAGCTATGGACCTTTTCATTTTTATGGTCTTTACAAGGGGGCGAGACTAACAGGATAATTATGCAGAGCAGCCTAAAGACACCCCCACATAGAATCCTATGAGTCACGCCCCCTTGGTAAGACCATAAAAATTAGCACTAAATAAAAAGGCCGATATCTATGGAACAGTATGAGGAATTAAAAAATAGAAAAATGACTAATAAAGAGAGCAGTGGGAATAAAAAGTGCCCACTAATCAGCTGTTGACAAGTTCTCTTTAATGTTTTTTTTTTAGTCCCGTAAGGGGACTCCTAATTGTTTATTACATTTGATACAATCATCTATTAAAGGCTTTGTTTCATCAGCAGGATAGCTGATAACTCTTGGGTTAAAGGTTTTTTTCACAAAATTGCAAGTTACCCACATCCACTGGATAGGGGATAATTTATTGATCGCCGGCGTTCCGACTGCGATTACTCGAGGACAGAGCTCTGCAGAGCACCATCATGAATGAAGGCGAGATGCGCATGCTCATCCTATTCTCCATTTTTTGCTATGACGAGTAGCGGGGCGCTGCACTCTGCTTTCTCCGGCAGTTCCATAGTCAATGACTAGAGCGGCGGTTGAGCTTGTGCACCGTGGCCCCATTCATCCCTGGGTGCTGCAGAATTCTGTTCTCAGGATCAGTGTCGGTTCTGGCGGTCACCAAGGTAGGGGATAACTTGAAATTTTATGATTAACCCTTTTAAATTATCCCAAGAAATGTCTCATTTCTGTGAAATGTCTCATTAGAATTGAGCATTGGATGAGCTTCCCCTCCACCGCCTCATTCATTGTCTATAGGACGGAGATAGCCGAGTGCAATGCTCAGCTATTTTCTGCAGTCCCATAGAGAGTGAATAGAGAGGTGGCATGCATGCAGGGTAATAGGGCTACATGGAAAGTATAGAGCCCTATTTGTGACGTCAATGGGGACTCTAGTGCTCAGACCCCCAGACAGTTATCACCAATTCGGCAGATAGATGAATAGGTGATCTCAGCCTGTATGTTACTATTTCTACAGACCCATTGTATGTCGGCTTTCTATCAGTGGTGTAATGGGGCTTAGTGTTTCATTCACTGTTGTGCAGATCTCACAATAGTGTGCAACAGGGAGCTATATATCCGAGACATGACGTCACTGCAGTATTGAGGAAACATTCATCAGTTCATTGAATCTGGGGAATCTCAAGTCATAATTGCGATAGTTGCTTTTCTGAACTCACAGGAATTGGAGCTGTGCCTCATTATATGGCAAGAATGAAAACCTGCAGCAGTCGGGGTAAATCAGCTGTATGTATCCATCATATAGATATATTTATCAGTGCACTACACCTTCCAGGATATCTTGTGCCCTGGTGATATCTTGGACAGTCAGCGTGTACTACAAATACCAGCACTCCCTTCCTTTCATGATTTCTGCCATCATTTTAAATGAAAAACATCTAAAAAGATAGGGAGAAGAAAAATGTACTAGACCTCAACTGGGCAGAACAATCAACGCAGAGTATATAATATATAATATTGTTTATTTACAAACTGCCAAAAGGTAAATAAACCCTAACTAAAGATTCTATGATACTATGATATACATTGCATTTATTAATTTAATAAAGATGTGCTTACCGTAATTAAAACCCACAAAGTTTGTGTTGGTCACTATTCAGACTTCCTTCTATGTCCCGAGTAACATTACAAGAGTAGATCAATCGCAGAGGAATCATTTATACACTATTTATAGTGGGGACTCCACAGCAAGGATTAGAAATAGCCCAGCACAGGATCAGTAATGTAATGTATGTACACAGTGACTGCACCAGCAGAATAGTGAGTGCAGCTCTGGAGTATAATACAGGATGTAACTCAGGATCAGTAATGTAATGTATGTACACAGTGACTGCACCAGCAGAATAGTGAGTGCAGCTCTGGAGTATAATACAGGATGTAACTCAGGATCAGTAATGTAATGTATGTACACAGTGACTGCACCAGCAGAATAGTGAGTGCAGCTCTGGGGTATAATACAGGATGTAACTCAGGATCAGTAATGTAATGTATGTACACAGTGACTGCACCAGCAGAATAGTGAGTGCAGCTCTGGGATATAATACAGGATGCAACTCAGGATCAGTAATGTAATGTATGTACACAGTGACTGCACCAGCAGAATAGTGAGTGCAGCTCTGGGATATAATACAGGATGTAACTAAGGATCAGTAATGTAATGTATGTACACAGTGATTGCACCAGCAGAATAGTGAGTGCAGCTCTGGAGTATAATACAGGATGTAACTCAGGATCAGTAATGTAATGTATGTACACAGTGACTGCACCAGCAGAATAGTGAGTGCAGCTCTGGGATATAATACAGGATGTAACTCAGGATCAGTAATGTAATGTATGTACACAGTGACTGCACCAGCAGAATAGTGAGTGCAGCTCTGGGATATAATACAGGATGTAACTAAGGATCAGTAATGTAATGTATGAACACAGTGACTGCACCAACAGAATAGTGAGTGCAGCTCTGGAGTATAATACAGGATATAACTCAGGATCAGTAATGAAATGTATGTACACAGTAACTGCACCAGCAGAATAGTGAGTGCAGCTCTGGGGTATAATACAGGATGTAACTCAGGATCAGTAATGTAATTTATGTATGCAGTGACTGCACCAGCAGAATAGTGAGTGCAGCTCTGGAGTATAATACAGGATGTATCTCAGATGAGTGGGTGCAGGACATGAGGTGCAGCACAGATGAGTAGCTGCAGGACATGAGGGGCAGCACAGATGAGTGGGTGCAGGGCATTAGGGGCAGCACAGATGAGTGGCTGCAGGGCATTAGGGGCAGCACAGATGAGTGGGTGCAAGGCATAAGGCTACATTCACATTAGCGTTGTGCGGGGCAGCCTCTGACGCAGCCGCGGCAACGCATGCGTCATGCGCCCCTATATTTAACATGGGGGGCGCATGGACATGCGTTGTCTTGCGTTTTGTGACGCATGCGTCATTTTGGCGCAACTGTCAGGGCGCAGAGGACGCTGCATGATGCAGTTTTTTCTGCACCAAAAATCATGCAAAAATGAATGCATGCGTCACAAAAAGCTGCGTTGTGCATGCGTTTTTGCATGCATTGTGCGTTGCCTCGCCGACGCTGCCCCGCACAACGCTAATGTGAACGTAGCCTTAGGCAGCACAGATGAGTGGCTGCAGGGAATTAGGGGCAGCACAGATGAGTGGGTGCAGGGCATTAGGGGCAGCACAGATGAGTGGCTGCAGGGAATTAGGGGCAGCACAGATGAGTGGGTGCAGGGCATTAGGGGCAGCACAGATGAGTGGCTGCAGGGCATTAGGGGCAGCACAGATGAGTGGCTGCAGGGCATTAAGGGCAGCACAGATGAGTGGGTGCAGGGCATTAGGGGCAGCACAGATGAGTGGCTGCAGGGCATTAGGGGCAGCACAGATGAGTGGGTGCAGGGCATTAGGGGCAGCACAGATGAGTGGGTGCAGGGCATTAGGGGCAGCACAGATGAGTGGCTGCAGGGCATTAGGGGCAGCACAGATGAGTGGGTGCAGGGCATTAGGGGCAGCACAGATGAGTGGCTGCAGGGCATTAGGGGCAGCACAGATGAATGGGTGCAGGGCATTAGGGGCAGCACAGATGAGTGGCTGCAGGGCATTAGGGGCAGCACAGATGAGTGGGTTCAGGGCATTCGGGGCAGCACAGATGAGTGGGTGCAGGACATTAGGGGCAGCACAGATGAGTGGGTGCAGGGCATTAGGGGCAGCACAGATGAGTGGGTGCAGGGCATTAGGGGCAGCACAGATGAGTGGGTGCAGGGCATTAGGGGCAGCACAGATGAGTGGGTGCAGGGCATTAGGGGCAGCACAGATGAGTGGGTGCAGGGCATTAGGGGCAGCACAGATGAGTGGCTGCAGGGCATTAGGGGCAGCACAGATGAGTGGGTTCAGGGCATTCGGGGCAGCACAGATGAGTGGGTGCAGGGCATTAGGGGCAGCACAGATGAGTGGGTGCAGGGCATTAGGGGCAGCACAGATGAGTGGGTGCAGGGCATTAGGGGCAGCACAGATGAGTGGGTGCAGGGCATTAGGGGCAGCACAGATGAGTGGCTGCAGGGCATTAGGGGCAGCACAGATGAATGGGTGCAGGCCATTAGGGGCAGCACAGATGAGTGGCTGCAGGGCATTAGGGGCAGCACAGATGAGTGGGTTCAGGGCATTCGGGGCAGCACAGATGAGTGGGTGCAGGACATTAGGGGCAGCACAGATGAGTGGGTGCAGGGCATTAGGGGCAGCACAGATGAGTGGGTGCAGGGCATTAGGGGCAGCACAGATGAGTGGGTGCAGGGCATTAGGGGCAGCACAGATGAGTGGGTGCAGGGCATTAGGGGCAGCACAGATGAGTGGGTGCAGGGCATTAGGGGCAGCACAGATGAGTGGCTGCAGGGCATTAGGGGCAGCACAGATGAGTGGGTTCAGGGCATTAGGGGCAGCACAGATGAGTGGGTGCAGGGCATTAGGGGCAGCACAGATGAGTGGGTGCAGGGCATTAGGGGCAGCACAGATGAGTGGCTGCAGGGCATTAGGGGCAGCACAGATGAGTGGGTGCAGGGCATTAGGGGCAGCACAGATGAGTGGGTGCAGGGCATTAGGGGCAGCACAGATGAGTGGGTGCAGGGCATTAGGGGCAGCACAGATGAGTGGCTGCAGGGCATTAGGGGCAGCACAGATGAGTGGCTGCAGGGCATTGGGGGCAGCACAGATGAGTGGGTTCAGGGCATTCGGGGCAGCACAGATGAGTGGGTGCAGGGCATTAGGGGCAGCACAGATGAGTGGGTTCAGGGCATTCGGGGCAGCACAGATGAGTGGGTGCAGGGCATTAGGGGCAGCACAGATGAGTGGGTGCAGGGCATTAGGGGCAGCAGAGATGAGTGGGTGCAGGGCATTAGGGGCAGCACAGATGAGTGGGTGCAGGGCATTAGGGGCAGCACAGATGAGTGGGTGCAGGGCATTAGGGGCAGCACAGATGAGTGGGTGCAGGGCATTAGGGGCAGCACAGATGAGTGGGTGCAGGGCATTAGGGGCAGCACAGATGAGTGGGTGCAGGGCAATAGGGGCAGCACAGATGAGTGGCTGCAGGGCATTAGGGGCAGCACAGATGAGTGGGTGCAGGGCATTAGGGGCAGCACAGATGAGTGGGTGCAGGGCATTAGGGGCAGCACAGATGAGTGGGTGCAGGGCATTAGGGGCAGCACAGATGAGTGGGTGCAGGGCATTAGGGGCAGCACAGATGAGTGGGTGCAGGGCATTAGGGGCAGCACAGATGAGTGGGTGCAGGGCAATAGGGGCAGCACAGATGAGTGGCTGCAGGGCATTAGGGGCAGCACAGATGAGTGGGTGCAGGGCATTAGGGGCAGCACAGATGAGTGGGTGCAGGGCATTAGGGGCAGCACAGATGAGTGGGTGCAGGGCATTAGGGGCAGCACAGATGAGTGGGTGCAGGGCATTAGGGGCAGCACAGATGAGTGGCTGCTGGTCACTGGTCTGGTCACTGAGGGGCAGTGCAGCTGCAGCAGAGCAGGCAGGGGAGGTGCAGAGCCCCGTCACGTGACCTGGAGGCTGCGGCAGCTTCGGCTGATAATCTGGAGGCTGCAGAGCGCTGTGTGCGAGTCCGGGCTCCCCAGGAATTTACACGCTGAGAGCTGCCATGGCGGGGGCCATCATAGAGAACATGAGCACCAAGAAGCTGTGCCTGATGGGGGGCATACTGCTGGTCTTCCAAGTGCTGGCATTCCTGGTCGGGGGTCTGATCGGTGAGTTCTGCTCTCTAAAACTTTCCTCCTTGTTTCTGCAGTTTCCGTGCTCCCTCCCTGCACCCCAGTCCTCCTCCCCGGGGGTCCCCCGCCCGGAGCCCCTCATCTCACGCCTGTCCCCTATCTATTACTGGGGTGCAGCACTTTCTGGTCGCACCATCCACAATTATTTCTCGGTCGCAAATAGGTTAATGTACTTGGCTAAAGTTCGGGCACTTTCTAAACTTGCAAGGGTTAACCCAAATAGTTAGTCTGGGATTTTATAGGGGAACAAAGTGTCCCCCACCCGCCTCTTCCTCCACTCTCCCACCCCCCAAACTCCTCCCTGACCAGCCATTGTTGTGAGATCTACACCCCAGGAAGAGAGGTTCCAGCAGAAGCCTCCACTTTCTGGGGTCTGGACTTTATACAGGGGTCTTCCTGCACTTGTCACCTAGATACAGACATTGTATCGTTTTGTGTTTGTTTGGTTTTTTCCCTCCTCTCCCTGGTAGAGAGATTTAACACATCCATGTTTTGCTTGTACGATTTACATTTTAAGACTTTCATAAATGTTTAATAATTGAAATTGATAAGAGGAAAAATCCAGTTAATTTGTCTTTAATAATAATAACAAAAAAGTTTTAATTGATAATTGTTACAAAATGCCCCGAAACTGCAAATTTGTTATAAAGGTGTCAGCACAATCTATGTATATAAGCGTTATGATAATTAGAGAGGGACAATTTTTTCTCAATTTCTAGAAATGTTATGATCACTTTAAAAAAACAAAACAAACACTTTGACCTTTCCTCAGATCTCTGAAAAATGTTGCAAACTTCCATCAACATGGGAGAGTCACAGGCTCTAACCGGGACACACACTATATATATATATATATATATATATATATATATATATATATATATATATATATATATATATATATATATATATATGTTAGTGTCCTCCCCGCCGCCTTCTCAAGGAGAATAGTATCAATGACTGCCCTTCACACAGGAAGCCCGTTCTCTGCGCTCCGCAAGTTTTATGTGAAATCAGGAGATTATTTAGTCTGTCCCTGAGGCCAAACATGGATCACAGAAAAAATAATCTTCTAAACTTTTGTAGCTTCAACTTTATTTTAAACCACTTTATGCCGGGTACAGTTTGTGTGAATCCAAAGGTGCCTGACAGAGGTGTAGATGGCCACATGTAAAGAATTTCTTTACATTTTTTTTTTTTTCATAACTAACTGTAAAAATTACTTTAGCTTTATGATATTTTGCTACTGTTTGCTAAGGGGTCAGTAAGTTTCCTTGTGGGCCTCATGCTGCAATGACTTTATTGTGGATCTACGAAAGATAGATATATATATCTTGGTACACTGTTAGCCGGTAGATAGAAAAATATTTAGAATTGAGAGTCTTCGTAACATAGAACCAGACCCCAATCAGAGGACAATAAAACATTCACGCTCCTTATCTATGAACTGTTCCAATATTTATGGACTCACATAATGGTGGTTCTGCTTCACGTCACCTGTCTGATCTCTGGCATTTTTTTCTGTGCTGTGTTGTGCATAAATACGTGTTTTTTTCAGAATTTGTATTGATGAAGTGACCAGCGTAGTCTCGAAAGCTGCAATTTGTTACCATCTTTTCCGTTCGCCATTAGGTGTCAACCACTGAGGACTCTCAGTTCTAAATATTTTTCTATTGTGGATCTACTGATCCATAATGTGATGCCCATTCATTGCGACTATTTATTTATTTATTTTTTTCATTTTCCTGGAAGTTTGCATCACTTATATAAGTTTCTTCCGTAAAAGTTCTGTTTTAAAGGAGGAAAATAAAGTGCATTTGGTAGCATAGGTCCATAGTATGGATGCATAGGGACAGCTGTGGGCATACAGCAATGTTGTACAGAGCAACATTAATCATTTGCTCTAACACATCAGGGTGAAGTAGCTGGTGGACAGGACTGTGCTGCCATAATATCTGGTACTGTAAACAGTCAGCCGGGATTTCGTTCTTGAGAATATGAAATGCATCGATCTGTAAGAATTTTCTGTACTGTAGCCCTTTTTGTTTATACAGGGGCCGATTACACCCCCCAAAATATCAGTATTTGTTCCTCACCCTATTTTGGCTTACAATCAGAGAAAAGTATAATAGAAAAACGTCACCACTTCTGTATTTTTGATTTACAAATACTTACCGGTATGTGAAATACTGATAGTGTGACCAGAGCCATAGAAAGCTTAGGGCGGAGGGACAGAGTACATGTCAGGACTGCATGGCTGCTGGACACCTGGGGCTGCTTCCAGGATGAAGGGTTTGCTGGAATCTTCTGTTACCTTCCCAGAAAAATCCGAAAGAATAGATTTAAGAGGCTCCCAAGTCAGATGAAGCTCTGGCATATGATGGAATGGAGCCCCATTCACAGCCTGGGGCAGAAGCCAGAATTAAAAGCAGCTGAAAACTTTACATAAGTGGATGCACCGAAGAAAAGAAACAAAGTATGAAAGAACATAAGGTTTTCTAGAGCTTTGATATTGATGGCTATCCCTAAAGGGAATCTGTCACCAGGTTTTTGTTACCTCACCTGAAAACAATTATATACGTAACAAAAAGGCAATGGTATTTACCAGCCAAAGTCACAAAGGAAAATGTCCAAACAGGATGCAGCAGACCCTCCCACCACCACCACAGGAGGTAACACAGGGGCAAAATACTGACGATACCACCACTATCAGCCGAACAATCCATGGAGGGGGTGATTGCATAGTATTAAGGATTGCAGACAGATGAAGCTTACAATACAGCGAAAGTCACACACGGGTATAGCGCAGTGGGCGGCCGATGGCCTATTACACGACCCTACTATTTGAATAGATGGGCTGCCTGGCACTACTAGTGCATCACAGAGGTGCAAGCCCCTAGTTTCCTGAATGCTGCTGTCAGGATCATATTCGTCACCAACCGTTACCCCGATGCCTCTGCCTTGTGCCAGTCATTACACTGGTTACCCATCCACTCCAGAATCCAGTACAAACTTACTACCCTTACCCACAAAGCACTCCGTGGCTCAGCACCACCCTACATCTCCTCCCTGGTCTCAGCCTACCACCCTACCCGTGCCCTCCGCTCTGCTAATGACCTGAGGTTAGCATCCTCAATAATCAGAACCTCCCACTCCCGTCTCCAAGACTTTTCACGTGCTTCGCCAATTCTTTGGAATGCACTACCCAGGATAATACGATTAATCCCCAATCCCCACCATTTTATTCATGCCCTAAAACGCATTTGTTCAGACTGGCCTACCACCTCAACGCATTAACCTAACTATCCCTGTGTGGCCCATTCAAAAAACTTAAACAATCAGATTCCTCGCATCATGTTCTGTTCCCATCCACCTCTCGTGTCTCCCTTTTTCCTCATAGATTGTAAGCTTGCAAGCAGCCGAACCCTCATTCCGTTTGGTATCTGTTTTGATCTGTGTTTATTGTTATACTGTTATGTCTATTGTCTGTACAAGTCCCCTCTATAATGTACAGTGCTGCGGAATATGTTGGCGCTATATAACTAAAAATTATTTATTACAAGATCACCATTGATGGGCCTGAATGCACCCTGCAAAAACAAAATGTGCAATATTCTTGTACATAGCAGAAATATTATAGTAGTTATATTCTTGTACATAGGAGCAGTATTATAGTAGTTATATTCTTGTATAGAGGGGCAGTATTATAGTAGTTATATTCTTGTACATAGGAGCAGTATTATAGTAGTTATATTCTTGTACATAGGAGCAGTATTATAGTAGTTATATTCTTGTACATAGGAGCAGTATTATAGTAGTTATATTCTTGTACATAGGGGCTGTACTATAGTAGTTATATTCTTGTACATAGGAGCAGTATTATAGTAGTTATATTCTTGTACATAGGAGCAGTATTATAGTAGTTATATTCTTGTACATAGGAGCAGTATTATAGTAGTTATATTCTTGTACATAGGGAGCAGTATTATACTAGTTATTCTTGTACATAGGGGCAGTATTATAGTAGTTATATTCTTGTACATAGGGAGCAGTGTTGTACTAGTTATATTCTTGTACATAGGAGCAGTATTATAGTAGTTATATTCTTGTACATAGGGGGCAGTATTATAGTAGGTATATTCTTGTACATAGGAGCAGTATTATAGTAGTTATATTCTTGTACATAGGGAGCAGTATTATACTAGTTATATTCTTGTACATAGGGGCAGTATTATAGTAGTTATATTCTTGTACATAGGAGCAGTATTATAGTAGTTATATTCTTGTACATAGGAGCAGTATTATACTAGTTATATTCTTGTACATAGGGGCAGTATTATAGTAGTTATATTCTTGTACATAGGGAGCAGTATTATACTAGTTATATTCTTGTACATAGGGAGCAGTATTATAGTAGTTATATTCTTGTACATAGGAGCAGTATTATACTAGTTATATTCTTGTACATAGGGGCAGTATTATACTAGTTATATTCTTGTACATAGGAGCAGTATTATAGTAGTTATATTCTAGTACATAGGAGCAGTATTATAGTAGTTATATTCTTGTACATAGGAGCAGTATTATAGTAGTTATATTCTAGTACATAGGAGCAGTATTATAGTAGTTATATTCTAGTACATAGGAGCAGTATTATAGTAGTTATATTCTTGTACATAGGAGCAGTATTATACTAGTTATATTCTTGTACATAGGGAGCAGTATTATACTAGTTATATTCTTGTACATAGGGGCAGTATTATAGTAGTTATATTCTTGTACATAGGGGCAGTATTATAGTAGTTATATTCTTGTACATAGGAGCAGTATTATACTAGTTATATTCTTGTACATAGGGAGCAGTATTATACTAGTTATATTCTTGTACATAGGGGCAGTATTATAGTAGTTATATCCTTGTACATAGGGGCAGTATTATAGTAGTTATATTCTTGTACATAGGGGCTGTACTATAGTAGTTATATTCTTGTACATAGGAGCAGTATTATAGTAGTTATATTCTTGTACATAGGAGCAGTATTATACTAGTTATATTCTTGTACATAGGGAGCAGTATTATACTAGTTATATTCTTGTACATAGGGGCAGTATTATAGTAGTTATATTCTTGTACATAGGGGCTGTACTATAGTAGTTATATTCTTGTACATAGGAGCAGTATTATAGTAGTTATATTCTGGTACATAGGGGCAGTATTATAGTAGTTATATTCTTGTACATAGGAGCAGTATTATAGTAGTTATATTCTTGTACATAGGAGCAGTATTATAGTAGTTATATTCTTGTACATAGGGGCAGTATTATAGTAGTTATATCCTTGTACATAGGGGCAGTATTATAGTAGTTATATCCTTGTACATAGGAGCAGTATTATAGTAGTTATATTCTTGTACATAGGAGCAGTATTATACTAGTTATATTCTTGTACATAGGGAGCAGTATTATACTAGTTATATTCTTGTACATAGGGAGCAGTATTATACTAGTTATATTCTTGTACATAGGGGCAGTATTATAGTAGTTATATCCTTGTACATAGGGGCAGTATTATAGTAGTTATATTCTTGTACATAGGGGCAGTATTATAGTAGTTATATTCTTGTACATAGGGGCTGTACTATAGTAGTTATATTCTTGTACATAGGAGCAGTATTATAGTAGTTATATTCTTGTACATAGCGGGCAGCAATTATGCTAGTTATATTCTTGTACATAGGAGCAGTATTATAGTAGTTATATTCTTATCCATCAGAGCATTGATATCTTTCTGTGACGGTCGCGGTGGCATTACAGATAGTTTGTGGAACTCTTTTGTTCGTGTGTCTGGTTGGCCTGGAGATAGAATGATTACATGTCTGTGAATGTTGAAGTCTTTGTTTCGCATACCTTCTGCGTTAGGGAATCTCATGTTTAACGTTAGTTTTTTTTGTAAATCGGTTAGTAAATACCGACCTTTATAATCTGAGTAGTAATAGAGAAAAATTAAAAACATATAACTCTTAGTATTTAATACGCTTATGATTGTTACGAAGACCCTTCTCTAATAATGCCAACCTGGTGATCTGCTGTTTTTCAGTGGGGCGGTTTCAGTCACTTATATATTCCCTACACCATTTAGTATTCCATGCTATTCAATCAAATAGAAAGCAATACATCTGATACATCAGGCAGGACGGTGCTGTCAGAGCCGGGGCTGCTTAACATGACTTGTGTGGGGGGTTTCGTTTTGGGGGGGAGCACAGAATCCTTTATCTGTGGAACAGGGGATAACTTGCTTACAGTGTGGAGTCCTCAATTTTGTGACTGCAGGGAGTAGCCGAATAGTGCGCTCCGCAGTCCCACAGACAATGAATGGAGCGGAGACGGAGCACATGCACCTCTGCTGCATTCAGGATGGGTCTTCAGGGCCCTGCTTTTGGGGATCCGGGACCCTGATCTTGAGATCTGGTGAAATGCCCAGTAGTTGGAGCTCTGGTAATCCTCAAGTTAAACTTTCTCTTTTGGACAGGATATAACTTCTTGCAAGAGGTTTTCTGTACAGGTTGTAAAAGCTACAGTGACGCTAGATGGGTTTGGCAAAGTTTAGTGCCCCTCTCATGCTCCAATGGCAAAGGCGCCCCCTGCAGCATCGTAGGGTGCACTGTTCAGGCCGCAGCACCACCTGGCCTAAGCTGTCAATCCTCAGTACGGCCCTCCCCCCATAAGGAGGAAGCTGGGGGACCGAATTGTGCCCCTGAACATCGGTTGTCTAGAAAACCCATCCTAAAGCAAAGATCCTCACTTCTTTTAAGAAGTGGAGCGTCGTTCTATATGGTGTACCGCTCTGGAGGACAGGACCTGCGCTGTATTGGGCTCTGTTCACATGTCAAGTGTTTTTTTTTTTTTTTTTTCGCCTCCTGAGGTGGCACCACTTGGAAATTGTAGGCTTACCTCCTGGTTTTCTCATAGGTTCCAGCTGATCAGAGTGGGCACCTTTTTAAGTTGGGACAATCCCTACTTGTTAGCAGGGTCTCATGACAACATGGAAAACCCATGAATCAACTCGGCGAGTGCCATCCGGTAGCTCTATGACCTCCACCATGTCCTCATTGGACATATTGAAATAGGTTTTGGCAACTTTTAAGAGAGCCCATTTGGGAAGTGTGTGACTCTGGCATGCTCCCCCGCCATGCCCCCTCTACACCTTTTCCATGCCCCATTATTGTTTTGGATGCCAGGATTCTGTCTCGTGTAAGAGAAGCCGATGGATAGGAAATCTTTTTGAAACTTTACTTCCCAGAAGGTTTTGGTGACACGTGAGCGACTTGCTAACCTTTCCATGAATTTCGGTGGTCTTTCCTTTTTGGAGAGGTCTCCTGGATACTTTGGGAGAGTTGTCAAGTACGTTACAAGTTTGTCAAATGCTGATACATCTCGTATTCTATCACCCATGAACTGTAACTGTGGCCACATCGACCTTCTAATTTAAGGCAGGGTGGATTTGATTTAAATCTAACCGATTTAAATCCCGATTTAAATCACTAGTCAGTAAGGCTTGATTTAAATCAGTGATTTAAATCAAAGTTTCTACCTAACTGAATTTGACTCCGCAGAGGTCCTAGCCTCTTCTTCACGGCAAAAATGTTACAACATGAACAGAGTTGAGAAAAAGACCTTAATCCTATTGTTCTACAAACCTATGAATACAGAATCAACCCCTTCAGTGCCAAGTCCAAGAAGTTAGACAATATGTTTCTGATTGTTTGGAGTGGAATAGATCTGCACAACACAAGAAGAATGTGAATCTAAGTGTGAGGAGGAGGAAGGGCAAGCAGACAAGAAAATGAAAGTGAAACTTTGAGCACAATACTGCAGCATAGCCACAGACAGACAAGTCTGGATCTGTTTGTGTGTAAGATCTGAGGTTTATTACATTCTTTCCTTATAATGGCAGCAGGCCGTAAAAGAGACCCAGTCATCTTCATCTTCATGAGTCATCTTCATCACCGCACTTCTCATGATGTTGCCTCATTCGCGCCACCAGGCCTTGCATCTCTTTGTTGCATCGTTTGCATTTTGCACGCATGCCTGCCTTACCGATAGGCGAAGGAGCTTAATTAAAATATTCCCAAACTGGGTCTCTTTTACGGCCTGCTGCCATTATAAGGAAAGAATGTAATAAACCTCAGATCGTACACACAAACAGATCCAGACTTGTCTGTCTGTGGCTATGCTGCAGTATTGTGCTCAAAGTTTCACTTTCATTTTCTTGTCTGCTTGCCCTTCCTCCTCCTCACACTTAGATTCACATTCTTCTTGTGTTGTGCAGATCTATTCCACTCCAAACAATCAGAAACATATTGTCTAACTTCTTGGACTTGGCACTGAAGGGGTTGATTCTGTATTCATAGGTTTGTAGAACAATAGGATTAAGGTCTTTTTCTCAACTCTGTTCATGTTGTAACATTTTTGCCGTGAAGAAGAGGCTGGGACCTCTGCGGAGTCAAATTCAGTTTTGAGAACTGCGTAAGTAAAGCGAGCGTCTGTGATAATATAGGAGAGAAACTGCCCACTAATCCTACAGAAACCTCTGGAAGAGCATGGCATTGTGAATGTTACACATATACAGCCTTTATTCTACTGAGTTAAACAACTCAGCTTTATCTCATGATGGAAGAACCTTTGGATGGTAAAATATTTTCCTCAAAAAGCAGTTTATTGAAAAAAATCCGATTTAAATAAAAACAATCCGATTTTTTTTTTTTTTTTTTTTTTTTTAAAAAACATTGATTTTTATCCACCCTGATTTAAGGGGTTATCCCCGATTCTTAGGATAGGAGGTAACTTGGTAATTGCCAGGGGTCTGACTGCAGTGACGTCCAGCAATGCTGAGATCACGGCTCTTAGACCTGTCCTGATAGAGCGCATTGTGTATGGGACTGCCGGAGAAGGCACAGTACAGCGCTCGGCTATTTCCGGCAGTCCCATAAACAGTGAATGGAGTGGAGACCAAGCATGTGCACCTGAGCTACAGTGAGGACAGGACTGCCGAGTCTTGGGGTCCCAGCGGCCAGACCCTGGCGATCAAGTTATTTCCTCCCCCCCCAAAAAAAGTCAATAGAGTAACTTTTTATTAGTTTGCGTCCCTCCTTTCCCTCTATATAACTGGTGCCGTCTATTACTATTTCCTGTGTGATTATTCCCAGAAACCTCACAACCGACTGTTGAAGTGATTCCCAACCCCCTAGCATGTCCCGCACCCTCCATGTCCAGGCGTGTTGTGACTTTTATAGCTCATCCCTCGTGATTTTTCCAGTGGATCTTACATTTCCGTGCCATGAGATCTCAGGAAGGTTTCTCCCTTTTGATGTGAGGTGGTTCCAGTTGGAATGCTCTTTTATGTGGAGCGAGGAGGCGCTGACCTGTTTCCTGGGCCGGGTGCACAAGTTAGGACCTGCACCTCGCTGAACATGTGCAGAACCACAAAGGACGAGATTGTGTCATTAATGTCCCAGAATAAAGTGTCTGATCGCTGGCGGGCCGGCATTACTGCTCTCTATGGAAGGTTCAGTTATAACTCTGCCCTAACTGCAGATACTTTTAATATAGAAGGTAAAGTGTGATGGCTGCTTAGATCTGCACCTCGGCTCCTCCAGATCGGGTATTTATGAGGGTCTCGGATGCTGTATGTAGGGCTGATTTAGGAGGTCACTGCTGGCGACATTAAAATCCTAGCGTCGCTCTGCAACATCATATGATTCCTTATAGCGTCACATTGTTTCCTTCTGAGTCACAAATGTTTCATTTTGTTTTGTTCTTTCTCATGTTCCACAAAATCACAGTTCTAAAACAGTTCCCCTTTATTTATTTTTTTTTGCGTAACCTGTCTGAGAATGATCACCACCATTTACCCATAGCTTAAAGTGAGGTTTTATAAAAATCAAGGGCCCAGAGTAGGGATAAAGAAGGCAAAAAAAAACAACCTGCAGAAGTGAGGCCTCTGTGTTTTTACGTGGTATGGCAGCCTACCCGGGGATTACTTGTAAGGCTAGAGTTCAGACCCCACTGAGGGGTTCATGATGGCGCAATGGCAGAAAAATCCCTTTAAGAAGCTGTGTGTGAGAATCCTGCATACAGCAGCTCAAAACTCTGCTTTCTGGATGGCCACATCAGATAGAAGTCAGCTAAACCCTCCACTGTGGGCGGCTGACTGTCTCCTGTATATGGAGCGCTTTCCGGATTCTCTCTGACAGCAAAGGGTGGCTAGATTGGGCATGTTGAATTTCGACATGCCCAATCTTTCCTTCACCATCCTCCTGCAGATAAGTTACTATCACATTTGTGTGCTCTTAACAGGGAGAAATAAATCTATCTCTGCTAGTTTCTTCCTTGAGAATCCAACATTTACTGCAGAGAAGAAAGCTTGCAGCCCCCCCATTATACTCAATGTCTTCCTATCCTCTTTATGGCCACCCTGCACCTACTTTACCTCCTGATACATCCCCACAAAAGAGGTTTACTGTAAAGATCCTTTTATACAAATGCTCATTCTCTACGTTCTGCGCATATAACTTCCCAGTGATCACTGTTGTGGACGGGTCAGTAAACGAGCGCTCGTTAGCGGTTTTCTCCGCTTTGTTAGTGAACTGGACGTGTTTATTTTTCCCATATCGCTGCTTAGTGTAATGAAGCATTGCCCATTGTGCCGGGCCGAGCCGCTTGCACACAGGAGGGGGTAATTGAGCATAAAGCGGACTGGACGGATGATTCTCACCATATCTGTGCACTTGACATCCAGCAATTAATTGGTGCAGACAATAAGTGACGGACTCTGAATGGACTTTGTTTTTAGTGCCAGCCCCGGAGCGCTCGCCTATTAAACGTGTCCTGACTGTATTCTGATCTGAACTGTTGGAAGAACTCCCCCCTTTCCCCCCCCCCCCCCAAAAAAAAAAAAAAAAAGTTGGGGAAAATATGTAATTTGTGTCTGAAACTTTCGTACTTTTTGTTGACAGGTTTATAGTAACTTTGCGCTGCCAATAATCGTCTCTGTGCTTATCTCAATTAATCACCCATATATAATCCCACCTGCTACCCTGAGATGTCAGACTCCGAGGAACAATGATGGCGGCACATCATCACTTTCAACTGTCGGCATCCAGGAGGCTGATACAATTGAACATGCGATGACTGTCGAGCTGGACCTGGTGCCGGCACTGGGGTCCGCCGGCTCGCTGACCCCATAGCAGCCTGTGGCCTATAATACCCAAGCTGCAGGCCTCTGGATGACGGGTGCACAGTCTGTCCCTCTCTGTTAACCTTGTCTTCCTCGGATCAGATTGTGTTCCCAGGTCATTGCTCACAGGCAAAAGCACGAGGGATTATTAAATGTTGCAGTTACGTTAAATAAAAGTACTTTATCTTTTATATCCATAACGGAGAATATCAATGTAGGGATTTTTCTTTTTCATGAGGCCAGTGTGTCATTAACCCTTTACTACTCCAGAACACCAAAATTATAATGTTATAATTAAGTTGCTTGTCTGCACCAGGGTAGTGCCAGCTCTATATTGGGGGAGATAAAGTTCTTTATATAACACCCTTGATTCCATGGTCTGTACATGGAGGGGTTATGAACACAATACAGATATCACTTACAGTAATCATACAAACAATGACCGCCTGGTACAGAGGGGAGGGGACCCGACCCCTGGGGGCTTACATTCTACAGGATGACTAGGAGGGAGACAGTAGGTCGGGGGTCCGGTGGTGGTGAGGCGGCAGCTCCGGTGGTGCTGAGGCGGCGGCTCCGGTGGTGGTGAGGTGGCAGCGGGGACATCGCAGGTTGTAGCTTCTTGAAGAGTTGGGTTTTCAGGTTCTGTCTGAAGGATCCAAATGTGGTGGATAGTCGGACGTGTTGGGGCACAGAATTCCAGAGGATGGGGGATATTCGAGAGAAGTCTTGGAGGTGATTGGGTAAGGAATGAATAAGTGTGGAGGAGAGAAGGAGGTCTTGGGAGGACCGGAGATTACATGAGGGAAGATATCGGGAGATTAGTTGGAGATTTACGGAGGACAAAGGTTATGGATGGCTTTGTGGGTCAGTACTTGAACTGGATACGCTGAGGGAATTGGGAGCCAATGAAGGGATTTATAGAGGGGAGAAGTGGAGGAGTATCAAGGAGAGAGATGGACAAGTCAGGCAGAAAACTTATGGATGGACTAGAGGGGTGCGAGAGAGTTAGCAGGAAGGCCACAGAGGAGGATGTTGCAGTAGTCGAGGCAGGAGATGATGAGGTCATGCACAAGCATTTTAGTAGGTTGAGGAAAGGACAGATTCTGGAAATATTTTTGAGCTGGAGGTGATGGAAGGTGGCGAGAGCTTCGATGTGCGGTTTAAATGACAGGGCAAAGTCAAGGGTTACTCTGAGGCAGGACAGGGAAAAGTGTGGATTTCCAGGACAGGGAAAAGTGTGGATTTCCAGGACAGGGAAAAGTGTGGAGCCATTTATTGTGATAAATCAGGTAGGGAAGATCTGTGAGATGGAGGAAAGCTGATGAGTTCAGATTTGTCCACATTGAGCTTGAGGAAGCGAGAGGAGAAGGATATGGCTGATAGACACTCCTGGATTCTGGACAGCAGAGAGGTGACGTCTGGGCCAAAGAGGTAGATCTGAGTGTCATCGGCATATAGATGGTACTGGAAGCCATAGAACTGAGTTGTCCCAGGCCAAGGGTGTAGATGGAGAAGAGTAGGGGTCCTAGGACAGAGCCTTGAGGGACTCCAACAGTGAGGGGGCGAGATTATAAGGTAGAGTGGGAGACTCTAAATGTGAGGTTGGAAAGGTATGGGGAGATCCAGGATAGGGTGAGGTCTTAGAAGAGGGGACGTGTAGAAGAAGGCAGTGATCAACTGTGTCAAAGGCAGAGGACAGGTCTGGGAGGAGGAGTATAGAGAATTCTGTTAGTTTTGGCTCTAAGTCGTTAGTAATTTTGGTCAATGCAGATTCAGTGGAGTGATGTGGACGGAAGCCAGATTGTAGGTTGTCAAAGAGCAAAGTTTGACCATATACCCGACTGATCCTAATTCCCACCATTTAATCGGCGTACATAGCCCGGTGTGTGTGTTTTGTTTGTTTTTTTTATTTACATAATTACCATATTCTCATCATGGACCCTCTTACAGGGCTGAGGTCTGGGTATCCACATCAGCAGTCTGCGTTCTTGCGTTCCTAGGAGACGCTTTTATCCGTCAGAGTACGAAAACCTTTTAGCACTTGTGCCGCCTCCATAGGATCCGCACAAAGTGTTTGTCTTATGTCCCTCATTTAACACCAGAGCCATAAGTGCAGGCAACTAATTCTATTGTGTTGTATACAACCCTACAATGTATGGAGCGCCGCTCGTCCCCCACTGGTGATAATGCCACACATCCTTCCATCCTGGCATCGGAGGGCATGGCGTTTTTTGCCGTTTTTCACCCTCTCTGAGTGCAGTGCGGCACTTTTCTCTAGTAATGTGCTGTAAGGTTGCACTAATTGTCCTTTTGCAGTTTATTTCCACCACCTGTAAGAAGGGTTGATAGGACCAACCTCGCTGTCCTCCAGTGACCCCAATGTCGGCATGGTAGGTTTGCTTTTGAGCTCTGTGCAGGGCGTCCTCTAACTATGAAATCTCTCTAGTTTTTGTGAATCTGATACTCAGGTTTTTTGCAAACTAAAGGCCTTTTCTATAAGTAGGGATTCAATTTGGGATCAATCATTTTGGGAGATGCGGTTACCATTGTGTTTAAACATGTGATATTCTGGATAATTCTGTATCCAAAAGATTGTATCCATTGTGTTTAGCTGTCACTGCATCTAAAGAGCTTGTACAGGATTAGAAAAAAAAAATAACATGGCACCTTACTTCTAAGAACAGCGCCCCACCTGTGCACAGGCTATATGTGGTACTGCAGACCAGCCAGTGCAGGTGGGCTGTAATATCAGACACAATCCATAGACAGATGTAGGATATCTTCTGAAATAAAGTAGCCATGTTTTTCCCTGTTCTTTCACCTTTCCTGTTTTCTCATCCCAGTCCGTGTGGACCATTGTCGCGTCCAGACACCAAATATCGGTTCTCGACTACAAAGCTGCAAATCCTGGGACAGATGTAGAGTGTCTTTCCAGTCCCACACCCCTTACAACACTGGGGTATTCAACATCTGTAATGGCCACCCACCTCCGTGCCATCCATAATGGCTTCGCTTTTTGACTCCTGTTTACATGGCCGTTAAAGGGATGATCCCACAACTAATTTTCCAACCAAAGTCCTGTAATGTTGTCTTTAAAAAAAAAAAAAAAAAAAATTCTAATACAAATATTTTAATCCATTATTATATTTTCTTTCCACATAGTCAGCAAACCAATGTATTCTAACTCCGGTTCTGACCATTCTTCTGGCAGCTACCAATATAATTCCTCCTCCTTCTCTTTATAAGACGTCTGCAGAGTCTCCGCTCATTCGCTAAGCGGGTAGGAGGCCGTGTCTGACTCTGCCGTGGACAGAGGGTCACTTTGCGGAGACCTCGCTGAGCCGAGTGAGCGCTCGGCTCATTAGGTGGACATGCGCGTTACTATAAACTGTGAACACCAGGTGGCGCTGTGCGATATAAGTTGGGTTGGGGCCGGATGGCGATTTTTTTTTTTTTTTTTTTTTTTTTTTTTTTTTTTTTTTTTGCAGTGTCACAAGTTGCACTGTGCAGGTCAATGGGGGCTGCACTGCGACCACAAGGGCACTGATGGGCAATCTTCAGAAAGTCAGAACCATTTGGATTTTTTTTTTTAATTTCTTTTGCACCTTACTTGTCTTACTTGCTCCATTTATCTGCGTTAAGTTGCAATCAGCATTAGCACAGAGCGATCTTTGGCCACGTCACCAGTCATGGCCAAAGTTTCCATCTATCCCCAGCCTAAATGTCGCAGCTCTTCACTGGATCTTTCTGCTTCTTGATGTAACCAGTTGATCTAATACTTTAATGCAGCAAGACTTTTTTCTTTTCTTTTCCTAATCCCTGATTATGCTCTTTTCAGCTCCAAAGCCAACGACCTCTGCCGACTTCCTAGCTGTAAAGTGTGTTGATATACGGAAAGGTAATCACGGCGCCCCCAAGTGGCTGATTCCATGGGGAAGGGATCGCTGTGCCAGCATCCGAGGCTTCGAGGAGGCGGCCAGTCAGGAGATCTACGCCAATGACATAGTGTTCTCGGTGCACATTCCCTTCCAAGGCCAAGAGATGAGTCCCTGGTTCCAGTTCATGCTCATCATCCTGCAGCTGGACATCGCCTTCAAGCTGAATAATTACATCGGTAAGTTCTGGCGGGAGAGGTGTCCGCATATTGGCCTCCATGTGCCCTCACCGGCTCGAGCTGGCCATTGTCAGTTATACAAGTGACAGCGCCCCCCCTTTGGTCATGGCCGCTTCAGGTATATACCCAAACCTCCATAGTCCCTGGCATGTACCACTGTCTAGGTCACCTGGCTTCCATTGCAGATCCCACAAAGTATCTTACCCAACTTTTCCTGGCTACTATCTGGCAAAATTGCATCATGGCGGACTCCTGCGCTGCTTCCTAACTGCGTAGATGAGCAAACTGGGCGATAAGCCCTGAGCTGTAATATGCTTTTTATAGGGGGGGTGTAATGAATGAGTATTCGGACACGGTAGAGGGCGAGACCCCCTGTATGAGCGTTGTATGGTGACCACCGTCCTTAGGATTAAAGGGCGAGGGTCCCGGCCTGACTTTGCGTACCCCAGTGATGTATTTGCCAGGGTGGGCTCAGTGCAGGAGTTGATCTTCGCAGGGGACACATATTTTTTTTTTTTTTTAAGTGTTTTTTGTATTCCATGACCCTTCTAAGGCGAAGTCCACTCTTCAGAGGTGTCTGTAATCTTCTAATTGTCCGTGTTTCCGGCTCTTGCACGCGGCATCGGTCTGCTCTGCACAATTTGGAGCAATAGTTTAGTTTTTTCTGAGTGATATCGCGTTGATCGGAGAGAATTCGCTTCCATTTCCTGGACGCGCCGGACTTTTCCATACCTTTCTAGAGAGATTAGAGGGGTGGTGGTGTCATAATATGGAAATGTGTCCCTGCCGGTAACGCAGAGTTCAGTTTGTTTAGTCATTTGTGGCTCCCGCCTCCGTCCTGCATTGTTTGGCGGCCATCATTAGAGCAGTAACCTCTTTAAATAGCACGCTGCCTCATCTGCCACGACTGATTCACTACATGCAGAGTCTGAATTCTTCTGGATAAACGCCAAAAACAACACGAGATTTATGAGCCGTTCCCTCAACTCTGCAAACAGAATCCGAGTCCAAAACCTTCCATCTAATATCAGAACGTTCTGCAACTTGGCATTGTCAAGATCCCTGCTTGCTGTCAGTGGTCATCACCAGAGGTGGATACCGGGCGATACTGACTACTCACAGCTGAGGGTTTGTTAATTATACCCAGCCTGGCCGATTGTATGGCTTCCATTACCTGGACTCCTGTTATCGCCTCTGGTTGATACATTGTAGCACGTTATCAGGACCGAGGTGATGAGCCGCAGAGGATTATTATCTCCACTGGAAACAATCGCAACAAACTGTCACCTGTGAAAAGCATCAAGCCTCTGACGGGCAGAGTAGCCCCATTCACTGACAACCAGCAGAGATCCTATGAGCTTCATTTACAGAATGTTTCTTGTTTGTTTTCTGCTTTTTTAGAGGATAATGCGATAGTGACTCTGGACGTGGCCATGGCGTACCGGGATGAGCTAAGTGATCCATGGACGGAGCTGGCTCGTTCTGTAGAGCAGCGGAAACTCCAGTGCGCATTTCATGCCCCTAAGGTAACAAGTTCTGGGGCCGGTAGTGTATAGATTGGACTTCTATTAATATAAGGCAAGGAGCGTCATCTGTCCTCTAGTCTATTGGGTGAGCAACGAGAGGGTAACACAGGAGCGCAGGATCAGACTGAGATCTGGGAGCTCAAAATGCTAAGAGAAAAAAATGGCAATTTTGGGGAAGAAAAAAAAAAATAGAAATATATATATATATATTTTTTTTAACATAGCTAAATATGTTATGTGGTTGGGCAAAAGTTAGGGATATTAATACTATATTTTATATATAATCCATATTAATATCCCTAATTTTATATTGCCCAAGCTCGTAACATATAAAAAAAATATATATATACATTTTTTTTTTTTTGGTCTTTTAATTAGTTCCCCTTGGGGACTCGACATTGCAATGCTGAAGCCTTTTAATTGCCACTGACCACTTTGCAGGTAGATGTCACTGAGGATGTCCAGGGTCTTGGCTTTATGATCAGTAGAGGTCCAACCTCTTGTCCTGAGAATAAAGAGGCTCTGCGACGAATAAGGAGGCTCTCTCCTCGAAATTCTTCCTGTGCGGTGATTTCTCGTGGTCACCCAGCTGTGCATCGCCCTGTTCCCATGAATGGGGCTAAGCAACGGTTTCCCTGTTGAGCAGATGATCCAGAGAAGACTGTTAGGGCTCGTAAAAAAAAAAAAAAGTCCGATTTTGGTCCAGAAAAGTAGGATTAGTGTCATGCAAGCGCCACGTGCTTTTCATGCGAGTACAATCTGATTTTTCATACCTAGCATCCAATTGCTATGTGATTTTTAATTCTCTGTCATTTACATTTTTTTTCCAAGGATATATATATATATATATATATATATATATATATATATCAATCTATCCGGCAATTCAGCAGCCGCGTACAGTAAAATCACAGCATGACCCCATGGATATGAAGATGTCCCTGACATATATAGTTAGTGCAGTGCGTGTGCAGCTTACTGTACTTATATATTTAATTAATGATTATTTTTCTGGAAAAACATTGGGGCATGCCCTGACAACCAAAGCATTTAAGGACCTGTTGGGAGTTGTAGTTCCCCTCATAGTGTCAGACTGGGCTCGAAGTAACGGCGCTTCTTTTCTGATGCAGACCGCGGACAATCAGGGCCGTTCTTACGAGTGCGACGTCCTTCCGCTCATCGAGTTGGGGAGTGTGGCGCATAAATACTACCTGGTGAACATCAGACTTCCCGTTCACAATGTGAAGAAGATTAATATGGGCATCGGAGAGATAAACGACCTGCACTTGGTGGTGAGAAATCCTCTTATTATTCCAGATGAATTCTGATAGAAGCTTTTAAAGGATAATTAGACTGAAAAATGAGCAGTTTCTTCCCACATGATTCATTCTGTGCAGCATAAAGATCCTTTTATAGATGAGCGATCGGCTCTCCTGCCACGTGGGGTTTCATAGCCGATGGAAAAGAATTCAGAAAAAGTCTTGTCCATAGAGGGTGCTGTTCTGTGTCTGTGCTGTAATAACTTCCCAGTAGAGGGTGCTGTTCTGTGTCTATGCTGTAATAACTTCCCAGTAGAGGGTGCTGTTCTGTGTCCGCTGTAATAACTTCCCAGTAGAGGGCGCTGTTCTGTCTATACTGCAATAACTTCCCAGTAGAGGGTGCTGTTCTGTGTCCGCTGTAATAACTTCCCAGTAGAGGGTGCTGTTCTGTGTCCGCTGTAATAACTTCCCAGTAGAGGGTGCTGTTCTGTCTGTGCTGTAATAACTTCCCAGTAGAGGGTGCTGTTCTGTGTCCGCTGTAATAACTTCCCAGTAGAGGGCGCTGTTCTGTCTGTGCTGTAATAACTTCCCAGTAGAGGGTGCTGTTCTGTGTCCGCTGTAATAACTTCCCAGTAGAGGGTGCTGTTCTGTCTATGCTGTAATAACTTCCCAGTAGAGGGCGCTGTTCTGTGTCCGCTGTAATAACTTCCCAGTAGAGGGCGCTGTTCTGTGTCCGCTGTAATAACTTCCCAGTAGAGGGTGCTGTTCTGTCTGTGCTGTAATAACTTCCCAGTAGAGGGTGCTGTTCTGTGTCCGCTGTAATAACTTCCCAGTAGAGGGCGCTGTTCTGTCTGTGCTGTAATAACTTCCCAGTAGAGGGTGCTGTTCTGTGTCCGCTGTAATAACTTCCCAGTAGAGGGCGCTGTTCTGTCTGTGCTGTAATAACTTCCCAGTAGAGGGTGCTGTTCTGTGTCCGCTGTAATAACTTCCCAGTAGAGGGTGCTGTTCTGTCTATGCTGTAATAACTTCCCAGTAGAGGGCGCTGTTCTGTGTCCGCTGTAATAACTTCCCAGTAGAGGGCGCTGTTCTGTCTGTGCTGTAATAACTTCCCAGTAGAGGGCGCTGTTCTGTGTCCGCTGTAATAACTTCCCAGTAGAGGGCGCTGTTCTGTGTCCGCTGTAATAACTTCCCAGTAGAGGGCGCTGTTCTGTGTCCGCTGTAATAACTTCCCAGTAGAGGGCGCTGTTCTGTGTCCGCTGTAATAACTTCCCAGTAGAGGGCGCTGTTCTGTGTCCGCTGTAATAACTTCCCAGTAGAGGGCGCTGTTCTGTGTCCGCTGTAATAACTTCCCAGTAGAGGGCGCTGTTCTGTCTATGCTGTAATAACTTCCCAGTAGAGGGCGCTGTTCTGTCTATGCTGTAATAACTTCCCAGTAGAGGGCGCTGTAATAACTTCCCAGTAGAGGGCGCTGTTCTGTGTCCGCTGCAATAACTTCCCAGTAGAGGGCGCTGTTCTGTGTCCGCTGTAATAACTTCCCAGTAGAGGGCGCTGTTCTGTGTCCGCTGTAATAACTTCCCAGTAGAGGGCGCTGTTCTGTCTATGCTGTAATAACTTCCCAGTAGAGGGCGCTGTTCTGTCTATGCTGTAATAACTTCCCAGTAGAGGGCGCTGTAATAACTTCCCAGTAGAGGGCGCTGTTCTGTGTCCGCTGCAATAACTTCCCAGTAGAGGGCGCTGTTCTGTGTCCGCTGTAATAACTTCCCAGTAGAGGGCGCTGTTCTGTGTCTATGCTGTAATAACTTCCCAGTAGAGGGCGCTGTTCTGTCTGTGCTGTAATAACTTCCCAGTAGAGGGCGCTGTTCTGTCTATCCTGACGGTTTTTCTTTATTAAGCTCACTTGTATAGCGCTGACCTATTCCACAGCTCACAAAGCGATTGGCAGACAGAAATGCAGAAAAGTCTCAGGTTGGAAGGCGATTGTCTGATACGATGGGAAAAGCATTACTGGTGTCACAAATGTCCATTAAAGGGGTTGTCACACTATAAAATAATATTGTATTGTAGAAGTTAAAAAAAATAAACAAACACCAGGTGGCGCCATACTATGTCTGTAAATATAAATTTTAACTGGATAATTGTGGCCTAGTTCCACAGCAGCTGCTGTACCAGTTGTTAACCCTTGCCAGGTACTTTACAATTTGCATGCCAAAAAAATGCAATACAAAACTACAGCAAACTCAAAACTACATCAAATTCATGGCAAAACCTTGTGTAATTGCACTCGCACAAATGTGTGTGTGTGTGTGTGTGCTTGAATTGATCGCGCTAAGATTGTAGCGATTTCCATGAAGAATATTTAAAAAGTAAAATGTTCCAAATATTTCTCTCTCCCCCCCCCCCCCCCCACACACACACACACACACTCACACTCCAAACTTTGCCAGAGGGTGAAGAATCCCCACCACTAGTTGTCTTTGGTGGGAGTTGTCTTCATCGTCCTCTTTTCTCGATTCCGAAATCTCTAACCGTTCCCCCATGTCCAGACCATCTTCCAGAACGGAGGCTTCACAAAGGTGTGGTTTGCTATGAAGACGTTCCTGACCCCGAGCATACTGATCATTATGATCTGGTACTGGAGGAGGATCACCATGATGACCAGATCCCCCGTCCTGCTGGAAAAGTAAGGCCGTCCCCACCGCTGCTGGCGCTTGTGGTGCGTGTGGGCTGTCGTGTGGCCGTTCCTGGAGACTTCCTAACTTGTATTCGCTTCCATAGAATTATCTTCGCACTCGGCATCTCCATGACCTTCATTAACCTTCCCGTTGAATGGTTCTCCATTGGATTTAACTGGACCTGGATGCTGCTGTTCGGAGACATCCGCCAAGGCCTGTTCTACGTGATGCTGCTGTCGTTCTGGATCATCTTCTGTGGAGAACATATGATGGTAGGGGTCCTGTCCTGGGGTCTCATTACTGCATTCGAAAAAAGATATCAAGCATTTATTTATTTTTATTGCACAAAATCCATGAACTGGAGATAGAAGTGTTGATGCATTTGGCTCAAAGCCAGTGAAATAACAAACTAAAAAATTGCAAATGTTGCATTGGACCCCATGTGTCTTGTCTTTAGGACCAGTCTGAAAGGAATCGCATCTCTGTCTACTGGAAGCAAGTCGTCCCCATCGCTTTTGGCTCCTGCTGTCTCTTTATATTTGATATGTGTGAAAGGTAAAAGTTCAGATTCTGCTCCTCAGTTATAATAATATTCATTTTTATATTATACAAAAATTCAGAATTTTACAGTTTTCACTCTAGATAACACAGGATACACCGATAGGTGATGTCACAGCTCGCCTCCTCCTCCTGTACAATGTCTGATAACACCTCTATATACAGCAGATAACACAGGATCCACCATTCACAATAGGTGATGTCACAGCTCACCTCCTCCTCCTGTACAATGACTGATAACATCTCTATATACAGTAGATAACACAGGATCCACTAATCACAATAGGTGATGTCACAGCTCACCTCCTTCTCCTGTATAATGACTGATAACACCTCTATATACAGTAGATAACACAGGATCCACCATTCACAATAGGTGATATCACAGCTCACCTCCTCCTCCTGTACAATGACTGATAACATCTCTATATACAGTAGATAACACAGGATCCACTAATCACAATAGGTGATGTCACAGCTCACCTCCTCCTTTTCCTGTACAATGACTGATAGCACCTTTTTATACAGTAGATAATACAGGATTCTCAATAGATGGTGTCACAGTTCACCTCCTCCCTCCTGTAGAATGCCATACTCCAACACACTCTTGTTATAGTAATGGAGTCCTCTCCAGACAATTGTCTTATTAACATGTGTTCTAATTTCTAGTTCTCATTATTTGTCTCTTTTCCGTAGGGGGGTGCAGCTAAAGAATCCATTTTACAGCATATGGACCACAGATGTAGGCGCAGAACTTGCTGTATCCTTTATATCTTCGTTTGCTATGAAGACCTCTAATGCTGCATGTAACATCCCCTTTTAACCCCAATCTTTTTAGTTCCATTAAAGGGATTGTCCAGGACTACAATACTGACAGTGATGGACAAACCCTTTAAGACAAACCACATCTATGCCCCTTGTTTTGAGCGCATGGTTCTCAGAGCGCCTCGTGCTCTTTAGGACTCTGCCATCAGGTATTGCACGGCTGCCATTTGGGGTATGTGGCCCCTTTCGCACGTTAATCCAGGTCCCTCTTCCCACCTGGGCACTTTGAACCTTGGCATTTGCCCAGATGTTGCTGGGTTTATCCATTGCCCAGAGGTCCCATATTTTGTCCCTCAAATCCCGGTCTATAAAATTTCCAGCTTTTTAAAGGGTTAAGAAAACCTTTCCGCCCTGCGACGCTTCACCGGGGGACTGCAGGCGTCGTGGATGCTCTCCGGAGCGGAGGAGAAGTGGCAGGTCTCAGCTTCATTCATACAAGTGTGAAAAATGCGTTAAATAATTGATTCCTGTTCATCTCACAAGCAGAAGATGGATTTCATGTCAGGGCGTCGGAGAGGAGAGGGGACGTGGTGATGAGGACGGGTGCAGGGGCTGCAGGTAATGGGGTGCAGACTTTGTATTGGCAAGAAGCCCCCATCAGACTTGCCGTTCAGCAGTTGTACCTCTGGATCTGGCGGTCATGTTGCTTTGTGGTAAAGGATTATCCCCATCTTGGGCATTTCTAGTTTGGCACAGGATATACCATAAATGCCTCAGTTTCCCTGGGACCTTTAGCTTTTGGGTTATTGTGGTCTCTCTCTCCATTTCTGAGCCCGTATGGCCCGCCGATCTCGGTATCTCCCACACTCTGTATCTTACGGAATGTTTCTGCAAGTTCTGCTTTAACAAACTGCAATATAATGTTAGATAATAATACAAGGGTGAGCATGCCCCTGGTGATAAACCGGCCATAGTACGGGGCGGAAAAATGCCGTGTGCGACCGCGGTGCTGCAGCGTGGACTGGTCACGGTCTCCTCACTGACAGTCCCACCTCACCTGACATGTAAAGCTGTATTGGGCCTGAGTGGGCATGCACGAGTGGACTGTGACTAGTTCCCACTGGCATCGGTCCCTTAACTAGAAGAGGTGAATTGTGGCAGTTTTGTAAACAATTGTGCCGATTTCTGGAGCGCAAGTGTGATGTGACAGTGGGAATGATCGCCCTTCACCACATCGTGCCGTGACCGTTTTCAATGCCTCGACATGACGAGATGTTGGCGCCCAAGAAGTCTTCCGGCAGTGATACATTTTGGAGGGTTTCCACAAGACCCAGGAATGTTTCCTATTCAGAATCCTGACCATTCCTCCTCCCTTTCTCCTCTTTGCTTTTTTTGGAGCCTCCTGGAATTTCCCAGATTAGATGAGTAATATATTGTGATACATTGTAACAATGTGTCTGTGGGTGAGATTCGTTAGACTAAATGGCTCCCTTTAACTTTCGGCCAATCCTATTCCTGTGCTGCAGGTTTTATGGCTCTTCTGGATGCTTTCATGGTTGCAGGTTTTTGCAACAAGTGAAATCTGCTCTTCCTGCATCCAAACTTCAGAGCTGAATTTTAGGCTGTATTAAAAAAACAACTTAACGGTACATTGCTGATTAACTAGAGAATCGCTAATACATCTGGATTCAGTTGTAGATTTCAGTAGAACGCGCTGTAACTCGATGTTTGTCCTCCGACTCCAGACTTTCATGTCTTGCCTTGAGCACAGATGTCCGACTCCTCACAGAATCCACAGTTAGTCATTCTCCAAACCTTTCCCTTAATGGCGGCTCTCAGATGGCTTTCATTATAGTGGCTGGGATCTGCGCCTGTCTCTACTTCTTGTTCCTGTGTTTCATGGTTTATCAAGTCTTCAGGAACATCAGTGGGAAGCAGAGCAGCTTACCGGCCATGAGCAAGGCCCGCCGGCTGCATTATGAGGTGAGTGGCGGACCCCAGGGTCAACTCAAGAGGCAAATCTGTGCAACGTCTGTGTCTCTGGAGTAACAAGAACGCGCATTCAGGAATCTGAGACTGTACGCGACTTCTGTGGTTGGGTGCGATGCAAAAAATATCCCCTTAAGTCGGTCTTCTGGCCGATATGTGTTTTTCTTTGGGTTTGCAGAAGTTGATCTTAACAATGGAGGATGTGTCTGACAGTCTGAGCGAAAACCAAGCTGCATGATAAAAAAAAATGTCCTCCTAGCCTTTCTGCATAAATGGGACTTGCATGGCTAAAAATGAAGATATATGATGTCTTCTGCACTCTGTGACCCCACCTGAATGTGGGAGAGCGGCGCCATGCCATGACTGCAATGTACAGATCCATGCAATGACCACTGTGTACAGATCCATGCCATGCCATGACTGCAATGTACAGATCCATGCAATGACCGCTGTGTACAGATCCATGCCATGCCGTGACTGCAATGTACAGATCCATGCAATGACCGCTGTGTACAGAGCAGCGCCATGCCATGACTGCAGTGTACAGAGCGGCGCCATGCCATGACTGCAGTGTACAGATCCATGCCATGACCGCAGTGTACAGAGCGGTGCCATGCCATGACCGCAGTGTACAGAGCGGTGACATGCCATGACCGCAGTGTACAGATCCATGCCATGACCGCAGTGTACAGAGCGGTGCCATCACATGACTGCAGTGTACAGAGCGGCGCCATCACATGACTGCAGTGTACAGAGCGGCGCCATGCCATGACTGCAATGTACAGAGGGGTGCCATCACATGACTGCAGTGTACAGAGCGGCGCCATCACATGACTGCAATGTACAGATCCATGCCATGACTGCAGTGTACAGAGCGGCGCCATGCCATGACTGCAATGTACAGAGGGGTGCCATCACATGACTGCAGTGTGCAGAGCAGCGCCATGCCATGACTGCAATGTACAGAGCGGTGCCATGCCATGACTGCAATGTACAGAGCGGCGCCATGCCATGACGGCAATGTACAGAGCGGTGCCATGCCATGACTGCAGTGTACAGAGCGGTGCCATGCCATGACTGCAATGCACAGAGCGGTGCCATGCCATGACTGCAGTGTACAGATCCATGCCATGACTGCAATGTACAGAGCAGCGCCATGCCATGACTGCAATGTACAGAGCGGTGCCATGCCATGACTGCAGTGTACAGATCCATGCCATGACTGCAATGTACAGAGCAGCGCCATGCCATGACTGCAATGTACAGAGCAGCGCCATGCCATGACTGCAGTGTACAGAGCCATGCCATGACCGCTGTGTACAGAGCGGCGCCATGCCATGACCGCAGTGTACAGATCCATGCCATGACCGCTGTGTACAGAGCAGCGCCATGCCATGACTGCAGTGTACAGAGCGGCGCCATGCCATGACTGCAATGTACAGAGCGGTGCCATGCCATGACTGCAGTGTACAGATCCATGCCATGACTGCAGTGTACAGAGTGGCGCCATGCCATGACTGCAATGTACAGAGCGGTGCCATGCCATGACTGCAGTGTACAGAGCGGCGCCATGCCATGACTGCAATGTACAGAGCGGTGCCATGCCATGACTGCAGTGTACAGAGCGGCGCCATGCCATGACTGCAGTGTACAGAGCGGTGCCATGCCATGACTGCAGTGTACAGAGCGGCGCCATGCCATGACTGCAATGTACAGAGCGGTGCCATGCCATGACTGCAGTGTACAGAGCGGCGCTATGCCATGACTGCAGTGTACAGAGCGGCGCCATGCCATGACTGCAATGTACAGAGCGGTGCCATGCCATGACTGCAATGTACAGAGCGGTGCCATGCCATGACTGCAGTGTACAGAGCGGCGCCATGCCATGACTGCAGTGTACAGAGCGGTGCCATGCCATGACTGCAGTGTACAGAGCCATGCCATGACTGCAGTGTACAGAGCGGCGCCATGCCATGACTGCAGTGTACAGAGCCATGCCATGACTGCAGTGTACAGAGCGGTGCCAGACCCGGTGTACCATGGGGTCCAATCAGCTGATTGTGGGGTGTCGGGAGTCATACCCCCACCAGACTAATAGTAATAAGTTATCAATAGTCGATAAAACCTTCAGCTGACAGGTGCTAATGGCAACAATGAAGAATAGGATCTGAAGATCGTAAACCATCTGCCCAGAAGAACCAAACACGACCCAGAACTCTCCTGTGGCTCGTGGGGAAGATGGAGTTCATTTTCATTCCTCCTTACATATATTGAAAATGTTTGTAGATCTTTATTTTTCTTTCTTCTTTTATAGGGACTGATTTTTAGGTTCAAGTTTCTGATGATCATCACTCTGGCCTGTGCCGCGCTCACCACCGTGTTCTTCATTACCACGCAGGTAAGTCCATTTCTGACTACTATATATTGGGGTTTTCTTTTGGACAATAGAATGCTGACTGGAAAATCTGGTAACTTGGAAAGCTCAACTTCATCAGGTTTTGGGTCATATGATTGAGGTGTCTTTGGCATTTCGGAGAGGGGCTGTGCTGCTACCTGGTCGGGGGGCTGCAGGCTGCGTGCAATGTTTCTGGTGGAGGGGAGACCCAATGTTACGGAAAGCCTTACTTGTAACTCCATGTGACCCTGATGTTAACAGCTGAGAATCCACCACAAATCTCACATAATTGTATCCACCAAACCGTAAATCGTCGGTCAGCGAGCGTCGCCCTCCGATGTGCTCCCGTCCTGGGCAGCATCTCTCATTACCTATCCACGAGGCTCAAGCCACCATGAAGGGTTAAAAAAAAAAAAATCACCTGGTTCACCTTGCTCTGATGCGGTCTCACTGGATTGAAGCCCACCAGAGCAGGGCTGTACGGTGGGCCGGGTGAATATGAATAATAAGCATTGCTAAAGTCTGGAGACCCCTCGCAGCAGAATAATAATAATAATTAATACTAATCGTGTGATTGGCATGGAATGCTTTGGAGACAGACTTGAGTGAATGTTGAATTCTCCCTTCTGCAGATTCTGAGCTCTGTTCTCAGGGTCTCTGGGGGTCCCGATGCTCGGACCCTCGGTGATCAGTAGGATATAACCCTCTCATGATATGACTAAAGCTTCCCGGACGTGCAGTTAGTGCAGGATTTGGTGGGTGTTGCTGGGCCTGTTAGTCCTTCTCTCTGGACTTCACCCCTCATTTGTGGACATGGCTATTTCTCTTGCAGTTGGGATAACGCTGCTTTTTATTTCCAGGTGTCTGAGGGGAACTGGAAATGGGGCGAGTACAACATCGAACTGAACAGCGCTTTCTTCACCGGCATTTATGGGATGTGGAACCTGTACGTGTTTGCGCTCATGTTCCTGTACGCCCCTTCACACAAAAACTATGGAGATGACCAGACAAATGGTAAGGGGTGCGGCATGGTGCCACGCGAGGGGTAATAACAGCGGATAAAAGACGGGAACATTCCGGCAGCCAGTTATTTATTAAACCCAAGTGACTGCGCCGATAGTTCTGGGGTCAAAATCTTCCGTTTTACCCTTCAGAAAAATGTGAAGTCGGCGAGTGGTGAATCCACGACGGCCCCAATGGTGGCCAGTTAGGTGTGTCGCCTGCCATAGGGGTGTGTCGCCCGCCATAGGGGTGTATCGCCCGCCTTAGCTGTGACCACAATAACAGACTTGGATACTCTGTATAATGAAGAATTCTGACCTCCGTGTTATAGAAACAACCGATCGACTGCACTGTGGGGCCTATAGGGACGTTAAATAAAGAGAATTATGAGAAAAAGTTGGGACTTCATCAGGACAAGACAGTTTCAGGACTAGTCCGGCGTATCTGTGCCACTTTGCACCGTACCTGTGCCACTTTGCACCGTACCTGTGCCACTTTGCACCGTACCTGTGCCACTTTGCACCGTACCTGTGCCACTTTGCACCGTACCTGTGCCACTTTGCACCGTACCTGTGCCACTTTGCACCGTACCTGTGCCACTTTGCACCGTACCTGTGCCACTTTGCACCGTACCTGTGCCACTTTGCACCGTACCTGTGCCACTTTGCACCGTACCTGTGCCACTTTGCACCGTACCTGTGCCACTTTGCACCGTACCTGTGCCACTTTGCACCGTACCTGTGCCACTTTGCACCGTACCTGTGCCACTTTGCACCGTACCTGTGCCACTTTGCACCGTACCTGTGCCACTTTGCACCGTACCTGTGCCACTTTGCACCGTACCTGTGCCACTTTGCACCGTATCTGTGCCATGTTTCTGGGCCGTGTTCTTCCAATATTAAAAGCTCTGCCGCACTTTTTCCGCAGGTGGAGCCGCCGTGAGCAGCGCAGAGGAACTTCAGCTGACGACGACAATCACACACGCAGATGGACCAACAGAACTGTACCGGCTGGCTGGCAAGGAGGCCCAGGAGTAACCTTCTCGTTCCCTTTGGGTGGGCTCGGCTCTCTCTCTTTTTTTTTTTTTTTTTCAGTTTCAATAGCCCACTATTTAAAAGTTGCCTCCGATAGCCTTCCTTACATTTCTCCTATTTATAGCTGGATTTCTCTGTTAGAGGAACATTTATTGTAATGTAGCCTTGTTTTTATAAATATATATTATACAGTTGGTGAAGAGTGACACTTACACTGGTGGATATACTACTTTTTTTTTTTTACTTTTATGCTGCTGACTTTGTCCATCAGGCCCCAGGTTTTGCATTTGTGTTAGTTTTTTTTTTTTTTTTTTTACTGGGAACAATATTCACAATTTTAAGTTGTATACTGCCTTGTGTTCATAAGCAATATCCAATAAGCAATAAAACATTTTCTTTTTGTAGCTTTGTGAACTCTCATATTTCGCTCTATTCTATAGTGCAGTAACTTCAGGGATTTTGTAATTTGTGTGTTGCTGCCCTCTAGTGTTTATAGCAAGTTACTACGTTTACCTTCATTATTTGGACCCATCAAAGCAGTTGGCCGATTATTATTGCACTTTGTATATTGTTTGTGAGTTCTGTGCACCAGCAAAGATATTGAAACAGGTTTCAAAACATTCACAGGTGCCTTCTACCTATCACATGACTACCGTATTTTTATTTTATTTGTAAGCGTGAGTTGGCCATCATACACCTATACAATGCAGCCTTTCATCAAGGATACATGTCGTTAACCTCTAATCTAAACAACATTCATTAAAGTGGTTGTCCTATGAATTAAGTACATTTTAATAATAGACCTTAGAATAATAAATTCCACAATTGTATGTGTTTTATAAAATAAAATAAAAATTTGTCCAGAGATCTCCTACATGTACTCTCCTTTTTGTGGTGTTCAATCATGCGGACCTGCTTTAGTTTGTGGTCTTTGCACACCACAGTTCCTGGCCAGGGAAGGATGCATGAGCGTACACCAACAACACTGCAGGGGCTCACAGCAGCTTCTTTCTGTGAGATCATGTTTTCCTTCCTGTTTTATCACAGGAGTGAGTTTCTGCATCTTCTCCAGTCCGTGAACTGGTCATAAATTAAGTCCATGACATAGTGCTCAGCGGTTGGCTGGGCTCCTAACACCACTGAGTTGAGTTGCGATGAGCTCAGGGGGCTGAAGACGTGGCAGAAACGCTCACTCCTGTGATAAAACAAAAAATCTCGGAACACAAACTTTTTTTTTTTTTTTTACATATGTAATTTTGGAACTTATCATTCCAAGATCTATTTAATTTACACTGTACTTTTGTTCATGGGGAAAACCCCCGTATTTATGCAACTTTTTCAAATTCTCCACCATTTCACATGGATTTGATCTAGGACTTCCTTTTGCTATAAGATAAATACAGTAAAAGCCTATTTTCACCTTTATGAAACTCTACATTAAAAATGTAAGTAACTTTTGTTACTATATTACTGATCCTGAGTTACCTCCTGTATTATACCCCAGAGCTGCACTCACTATTCTGCTGGTGCAGTAACTGTGTACATACATTACATTACTGATCCTGAGTTACATCCTGTATTATACTCCAGAGCTGCTCTCACTATTCTGCTGGTGCAGTCACTGTGTACACACATTACTGATCCTGAGTTACATCCTGTATTATACTCCAGAGCTGCACTCACTATTCTGCTGGTGCAGTCACTGTGTACATACATTACATTACTGATCCTGAGTTACATCCTGTATTATACTCCAGAGCTGCACTCACTATTCTGCTGGTGCAGTAACTGTGTACATACATTACATTACTGATCCTGAGTTACATCCTGTATTATACTCCAGAGCTGCACTCACTATTCTGCTGGTGAAGTTACAGGTTACGTAATGCATGTACACAGTTATATCCTGCAAATATTTTTATTATGATGCAGTCTGCCATGTAATGATAAAGTACATCTGTCTCATCAGGTTTAAGATATTTTAACATATGTGTGCTGTTTGCATTGTCACACCTGGTGACTGATCCACTGTTATTGGAGCCAGTATTTTCCCAAAAGATGAGTTAAGGGCAACTTTATTGAACCTGACAGACCCTGTTCCACCCTGATGAAGGTAAACTGCCTTCTGGCTATTATCCCTTTTCATACAGACTTTATTAAAGTGTCACAGGTCGCCCATGATGCAGGGAGGAGGGCGCAGACCTGGTTCATATGTTTTGGTCATGTTCTCGCTTGGCTTGGTTGTGGATAATGTTGCCCGGCTGCTTCAGAAGCTTTGTAAGGTTCCCGCTCCTCTAAATTCTAAATCCTGTGTTCTAGGAAACGTAGGGGAAAGTTTTTGATTTAGTTATGACAGTGGTCTGTGGCCGCCGCATGGTAGTTGTCTGCCTCCGCGGCACTTCGGCTCCGTATCCGGCCTGGTGCAATGTCTCGTGTGTTATGCTGCATCAATGTGGTGCATTTGTTTCTGAATCTGCAGCAAAAATCCCTGGAAGAACCTGAGATTTGAAATGTAAACTGCTGCGGTACAACCTGGGAATTGGCTCCATTCAATGGGGCTAATCGGTGCCCCTATTAGCTTTGGCTTTGACACTTGTCGCTTTCTGAGGTGGTTTAAAGGAAAAACCTGAATTAACATGAAAATCGTCAAATGAAAAAATGTATAAACATTGATGCGGTTTTTCTTTTGCAATCAATGGAAAACTTTTAAGAAGGGTTTTTCACATAGATTTGGGGGCAGAAAACTGAATTATCTTCACCCCCCCCCTTTCCAAAATAAACCACTGTAAACATACCCGAAAATATACACTTAAGGTAGCGGTGCGGAGCAGATTTCTCATCTCCATGCCCTGTAGTGCACACTTCACCCACTCCTGGTGCCCCGGACATTGGTCACATTCTTTCCTATCATTAAAGTGCCGTCCATGTTTGCAACTTCTAAGGAACCTGATATGCTTACAAATCATCAGCGTGCAACCAATCTCGGAGGTCTTGCATGAAAGGTTCTTAATAAAGCTGGTTAAATACTGTGACGCCTGTCACCTCGCGGAAGCAAATCGGCGATCTCTGCAGACTATATCTAATGTTTTGTGATAACGAGCCTGGAGCGCAGGATGGCGGAGCAAACAACACAGGGATAATACTGATGTAAAGCAGAAGGGGCAGAAATATCTGCACAACATACCATAATCTGGTACGTGGATGCAACAGCGCAGAGGATGAGGACACAGGTAACAACAAATATTGAATTATCACAAGTATAAGTGATGCCAATATAAAGTGCAAAGACTGGAAGTTGCTGTACAATAAAAAAAAAAAAAAAAAAAGGAATTCTGCTATACTGAATATCAGCAGATTCTGAGCCCTCACTATTGTTCTGTTATTACAAATAAATATCATCGTCCGCGATGTCTTGGTCCTAATACCTTAATCTGAGGTACGTCATCATCACTAACGAGCCTGTTATTGCTGTCACCCTGCCACTCTAGCCGTAACACAAGCCCTAATGGAGTCCTGTGATGCCATGCCGTTGGGCAGCAAGTTCCTTATCCGTGAGTCACTTTGCACTTCTGTTACACTCTCCGCCTTCGTCCCCTGAAGCAAGGTTCCAGTACCGTATGTCTACTCTGAAAGTCACAGCTAACATGAACGTCCCTCTTCAATGGCTTGGTCGTCTCTCTTGGCTTTGGCTCTACTCTGATCTCTTCGCTCTGGACTCTTGTCCCCGGCTACTCCACTCTGGTCACTCGCCCCTTCGCTCTGATCTGGTCATTCACATCTGGCTGCTCTTAAAATTACTAACTGCGCCAAAGCCATCACCTGACCTGGTGTCTCCTCCAATCTCCCCGAGGGAACATGCACTTCACTCTTTAGTTTCGGCTGATGCAGTTCTTGCTTTCTCTTCTCGTACAACATTTGACCAGCAGATGGCGGTGCTGCTTGCCGACACTCTATTAGGCCTCAAACTGTGGAATTCTCTCGTGCCCGTCTCCTTACAATGTCATTATTTATCATCATGAATGAGGCCCATCTGAAAAGTCAATTGTCTTGACCTGACCGTATATAACAGCATACACTCTGTTTGATTCATCTTCCTGTACTGATGTATGTGCACAGTGACTGTAACATGGCGCGGGACGGTAGCTGTAGGCGATGTACTTGCCTCTTACGCACGTTACATAAAGCTGGGGATCCAGGCTGGGTGTGTAGACTTATGCTTTAAAAGCGATATGCCCATACAGGCCACGTGTAACCAATGTTGCTGGTTGGCCAGGACCAGATGTTATATAGTTGAAGGAGGGAGACCACTATTCAACAATTAACTTTTTACTGAACATTAGCTTGTGGAGGGTTATATACAGTGGATAGCGGGTATATATCCTCTGAAACGTTTCCTCAATAATGCACAACATTTTCCTCACACAAATTTAGTCCCTTTTCTCTTCTCTGACTTTCTTCACTGTTCCTCACTACTTCATCACCACTTAGCTTGATGCTACTACTCAGCTAGCAAAATTCCTTTACTCGTCCACGGTTCCGCGTCTTTTTTTCCTCTTAGTGGAGCCATGTTGCCAGTACTCATCTCTCTATATAATCATATAAGGGGCACTTTCGTCTGTTTGTCTGTCTGTCCCGGAAATCCCACGTCACTGATTGCCGGCCGCGACCAATCAGAGACAGGCTTAGTCCCGCCGCAAATTGGCCCCTCCCTACTCTCCTCCAGTCAGTGCCCCCTCCCTACTCCCCTATGCAGCATCAATAATAAAAAGATATAATGTTAAAAATAATAATAATAGAAAAAGTGCTATTCTCACCTTCTGACGTCCACCGATGTGCGCGATGCGGTCGCCAGCTTCCGTTCCCAGAGACGCATTGTGAAATTACCCAGATGACTTAGTGGTCAGAACAGCTTCGGTGGATGACGGAGGGTGAGTATATAACTTTTTTATTTTAATTCTTTTTTTTTTTTTTAACAGGGATATGGTGCCCACATTGCTATATACTACGTGGGCTGTGTTATATAATACGTGGACTGTGTTATATGCCGCATGGGCTGTTATATACTACGTGGGCTGTGCTATATATTACGTGGGCTGTGTTATATACTGCCTAGCTGCTATATACTACGTGGGCAGTGTTATATACTGCGTGGCCTGTGTTATGTACTATGTGGGCTGTGTTATATACTGCCTGGCTGCTATATACTGCGTGGGCAGTTATATACTGCATGGGCTGTGTTATATACTGCGTGGGCTGTGCTATATATTACGTGGGCTGTGCTATATACTTTGTGGCTGCTATATACCATGTGGCTGTGCTATATACTACATGGCTGTCTGTGTTACGTGGGCCGTGCTATATACTATGTGGCTGCTATATACTACATGGCTGTGCTATATACTATGTGGCTGTGCTATATACTACGTGGCTGTGCTAAGTGCGACGTACATACATACATATTCTAGAATACCCGCTGCGTGTTATATACTATGTGGGCAGTGTTATATACTGCCTAGCTGCTATATACTACGTGGGCAGTGGTATATACTGCGTGAGCTGTGTTGTATACTACGTGGCCTGTGCTATATACTACGTGGCTGCTATATACTACGTGGCTGCTATATACTACGTGGCTGTGCTATATACTACATGGCTGTCTATTACGTGGGCTGTGCTATGTAGTACGTGGCTGTTATATACTATGTGGCTGCTATAGATTATGTGACTGTGCTATATACTACGTGGCTGTGCTATATACTACGTGGCTGTCTGTGTGATATACTACGTGGCTGTGCTAAGCGCGACGTACATACATACATGCATACATATTCTAGAATATCCGATGCGTTAGAATCGGGCCACCATCTAGTATATATATATATATATATATATATATATATATATAATATATTGTCTAAGGGGTACTTCCGTCTGTCATTCTGTCTGTCTCTCTGTAACAGAAATCCCGGGTCGCTGATTGGTCGTGGCCGGCTGGCACAGTCACAGGCGACAGACACGGTCCGGCTGCAAATTGGCCCCTCCCTACTTCCGTCCAGTCAGTGCCCCCTCCAATCAGAGCCAACATAGTGTTTTAGGACTGCGTTACACCACGGCATAACGCGGTGTAACGCAGTCCGTTAACGCTGCCATTAACTGTGTAAGTGTACCCAACTTTTTACTATATACTACGTGGGCTGTGCTATATACTACGTGCCTGTGCTATATACTACGTGAGCTGTGTTATATACTGCGTGGCCTGTGCTATATACTATGTGGCTGTGCTATATACTACGTGGTCTGTGTTATATGCTACGTGCGCTGTGAGACTCTCGCCTGGGGCCCTCAAAAACCTGCAGCTGGCCCTGACGTCACTGATTGGTCGTGCCCGGCCGGCTGTGAACTATCAACGACAGGCGTAGTCTGGCCGCGAATTGACGCGGGATTTGAACCACCCTTCACTAATTAGTCACGCCGGCCGAATCCTGTGTATTCATTGCATTATTCTGAAATCTTCATAAACTACATACATATTCTAGAATACCCGATGCGTTAGAATCGGGCCACCATCTAGTCCTCTATAATGCTGAAGCACCCTGGGCACTCTATTCATCTCACATACTCAGTCCCATCTGTTATGAAAGGCAATTCAGTACTACAATGGACATAGCGGTCAGAGCATATACAGTGATCTGACAATAACCCAAAATCATAGAACGAGCTCTGAGACGTGGGAACTCTGCAGACCGCAATCCCTAATCCTCTCCAAACAACACTAGAGGCAGCCGTGGATTGCGCCTAACTCTGCCTATGCAACTCGGCACAGCCTGAGAAACTAACTAGCCTGAAGATAGAAAATAAGCTTACCTTGCCTCAGAGAAATACCCCAAAGGAAAAGGCAGCCCCCCACATATAATGACTGTGAGTTAGGCCGGCTTCACACTCAGCGTATGAAAATACGGTCCGTATATTACGGCAGTAATACGCTGAAATGTCCCGAAAATAGTGGTCCGTAGCTCCTCCGTAGGCAGGGTGTGTCAGCGTTTTTTGCGCATGGCATCCTCCGTATGTAATCCGTATGGCATCCGTACTGCGTGGTTTTCTCGCAGGCTTGCAAAACCAACATACCGCTATAGAAATGATCCATGTGTCCCAAAAAGAAAAAAAAATATATACTGTCTATATATATATATATATATATATATATATATATATATATATATATATATAATGTTATTAGACACATATATGTATATATATTAATATTTATTCCAGTGCTATACAGCTTGAAAGCCGGTAATTCAATTACCGGCTTTTTCTTTCTCCTTCTTAAAACCCGACATGATTTGAGACATGGTTTACATACAGTAAACCATGTCTTCTCTCCATTTTTTTTGCAGATTCCACACTACTAATGTCAGTAGTGTGTATCTGCAAAATTTGGCCGTTCTAGCTCTTAAAATAAAGGGTTAAATGGCGGAAAAAATTGGCGTGGGCTCCCGCGCAATTTTCTCCGCCAGAGTAGTAAAGCCAGTGACTGAGGGCAGATATTAATAGCCTGGAGAGGGTCCACGGTTATTGGCCCCCCCCTGGCTAAAAATATCTGCCCCCAGCCACCCCAGAAAAGGCACATCTGGAAGATGCGCCTATTCTGGCACTTGGCCACTCTCTTCCCATTCCCGTGTAGCGGTGGGATATGGGGTAATGAAGGGTTAATGCCACCTTGCTATTGTAAGGTGACATTAAGCCTAATTAATAATGGAGAGGCGTCAATTATGACACCTATCCATTATTAATCCAATTGAATGAAAGGGTTAAATAAAACACAAACACATTATTTAAAATTATTTTAATGAAATAAAAACAATGGTTGTTGGAGTATTTTATTCTACGCCCAATCCAGTCACTGAAGACCCTCGTTCTGTGAAAGAAAAAACATAATAAACCAACAATATACTTACCCTCCGCAGATCTGTAACGTCCAACGATGTAAATCCTTCTGAAGGGGTTAAAACATTTTGCAGCAAGGAGCTTTGCTAATGCAGGCTGCTCCTCGCTGCAAAACCCCGGGGAATGAGTCTAAATATAGATCAATGAGCTATATTTAGCTTCATTTGCGGTGAGGCGCCCTCTGCTGGCTGTTTATAGATCGTGGGAACTTGCCTAGAAAGCCTGGGAGCTTTCTAGGAAATTTCCCACGATCTATGAACATCCAGCAGAGGGCGCCTCACCGCAAATGAAGCTAAATATAGCTCATTGATCTATATTTAGACTCATTCCCCGGGGTTTTGCAGCGAGGAGCAGCCTGCATTAGCAAAGCTCCTTGCTGCAAAATGTTTTAACCCCTTCAGAAGGATTTACATCGTTGGACGTTACAGATCTGCGGAGGGTAAGTATATTGTTGGTTTATTATGTTTTTTCTTTCACAGAACGAGGGTCTTCAGTGATTGGATTGGGCGTAGAATAAAATACTCCAACAACCATTATTTTTATTTCATAAAATAATTTTAAATAATGTGTTTGTGTTTTATTTAACCCTTTCATTCAATTGGATTAATAATGGATAGGTGTCATAATTGACGCCTCTCCATTATTAATTAGGCTTAATGTCACCTTACAATAGCAAGGTGGCATTAACCCTTCATTACCCCATATCCCACCGCTACACGGGAATGGGAAGAGAGTGGCCAAGTGCCAGAATAGGCGCATCTTCCAGATGTGCCTGTTCTGGGGTGGCTGGGGGCAGATATTTTTAGCCAGGGGGGGGGCCAATAACCATGGACCCTCTCCAGGCTATTAATATCTGCCCTCAGTCACTGGCTTTACTACTCTGGCGGAGAAAATTGCGCGGGAGCCCACGCCAATTTTTTACGCCATTTAAACCTTTATTTTAAGAGCTAGAACGGCCAAATTTTGCAGATACACACTACTGACATTAGTAGTGTGGAATCTGCAAAAAAAATGGAGAGAAGACATGGTTTACTGTATGTAAACCATGTCTCAAATCATGTCGGGTTTTAGGAAGGAGAAAGAAAAAGCCGGTAATTGAATTACCGGCTTTCAAGCTGTATAGCGCTGGAATAAATAGTAATATATATACATATATGTGTCTCACTGACATATATATATATATATATATATATATATACCTATTCTATGTGTACACATTTATTCTACCTATTGGACTGTAAGCTGTCAGTGTGATTTTACTGTACACCGCACGGAATTACCGGCTTTTCTCTCTAACACCGCTGCGTATTTCTCGCAAGTCACACTGCTTGTCCGTGTGAAATCCGTATTTTTCACGCTTCCATAGACTTTCATTGGCGTATTTCTTGCGCAGTACGGTGACAAACGCAGCATGCTGCGATTTTGTACGGCCGTAGAAAGCCGTATAATACTGATCAGTAAAATACGGCAGATAGGAGCAGGGGCATAGAGAATAATTGTGCCGTATTTTTTGCGAGTTTTACGGACGTAGTTTCTGCGCTCTTACGTCCGTAAAACTTGCAAGTGTGAAGCCGGCCTTAAGATGAAAAGACAAACGTAGAGATGAAATAGATTCAGCAAAGTGAGGCCCGACTTTCTTAACAGATCGAGGATAGAAAAGGTAACTTTGCGGTCTACACAAAACCCTAAAGAAAACCACGCAAAGGGGGCAAAAAGACCCTTCGTACCGAACTAACGGCACGGAGGTACACCCTTTGCGTCCCAGAGCTTCCAGCAACAAATTAGACAAGCTGGACAGAAAAAATAGCAAACAAATAGCAAAGAAGAACTTAGCTATGCAGAGCAGCAGGCCACAGGAATGATCCAGGGAAAAGCAAGTCCAACACTGGAACATTGACAGGAAGCCAGGATCAAAGCATTAGGTGGAGTTAAGTAGAGAAGCACCTAACGACCTCACCAGATCACCTGAGGGAGGAAACTCAGAAGCCGCAGTACCACTTCCCTCCACCAACAGAAGCTCACAGAGAGAATCAGCCGAAGTACCACTTGTGACCACAGGAGGGAGCTCTGTCACAGAATTCACAACAGTACCCCCCCTTGAGGAGGGGTCACCGAACCCTCACCAGAGCCCCCAGGCCGACCAGGATGAGCCACATGAAAGGCACGAACAAGATCGGGAGCATGGACATCAGAGGCAAAAACCCAGGAATTATCTTCCTGAGCATAACCCTTCCATTTAACCAGATACTGGAGTTTCCGTCTAGAAACACGAGAATCCAAAATCTTCTCCACAATATACTCCAATTCCCCCTCCACCAAAACCGGGGCAGGAGGATCAACAGATGGAACCATAGGTGCCACGTATCTCCGCAACAATGACCTATGGAATACGTTATGTATGGAAAAAGAATCTGGAAGGGTCAGACGAAAAGACACAGGATTAAGAACCTCAGAAATCCTATACGGACCAATGAAACGAGGTTTAAACTTAGGAGAGGAAACCTTCATAGGAATATGACGAGAAGATAACCAAACCAGATCCCCAACACGAAGTCGGGGACCCACACGGCGTCTGTGATTAGCGAAACGTTGAGCCTTCTCCTGGGACAAGGTCAAATTGTCCACTACATGAGTCCAAATCTGCTGCAACCTGTCCACCACAGTATCCACACCAGGACAATCCGAAGACTCAACCTGTCCTGAAGAGAAACGAGGATGGAACCCAGAATTGCAGAAAAATGGCGAAACCAAGGTAGCCGAGCTGGCCCGATTATTAAGGGCGAACTCAGCCAAAGGCAAAAAGGACACCCAGTCATCCTGATCGGCAGAAACAAAGCATCTCAGATAGGTTTCCAAGGTCTGATTGGTTCGTTCAGTCTGGCCATTAGTCTGAGGATGGAAAGCCGAGGAAAAAGACAAGTCAATGCCCATCCTACCACAAAAGGCTCGCCAAAACCTTGAAACAAACTGGGAACCTCTGTTAGAAACGATATTCTCTGGAATGCCATGTAAACGAACCACATGCTGGAAGAACAATGGCACCAAATCAGAGGAGGAAGGCAATTTAGACAAGGGTACCAGATGGACCATCTTAGAAAAGCGATCACAGACCACCCAAATGACTGACATCTTTTGAGAAACGGGAAGATCAGAAATAAAATCCATAGAGATATGTGTCCAAGGCCTCTTCGGGACCGGCAAGGGCAAAAGCAACCCACTGGCACGAGAACAGCAGGGCTTAGCCCGAGCACAAATCCCACAGGACTGCACAAAAACACGCACATCCCGCGACAGAGATAGCCACCAAAAGGATCTAGCCACCAACTCTCTGGTACCAAAGATTCCAGGATGACCAGCCAACACCGAACAATGAACCTCAGAGATCACTTTATTGGTCCACCTATCAGGGACAAACAGTCTCTCCGCTGGACAACGATCAGGTTTATTAGCCTGAAATTTTTGCAGCACCCGCCGTAAATCAGGGGAGATGGCAGACACAATTACTCCTTCCTTGAGGATACCCGCCGGCTCAGACAAACCCGGAGAGTCGGGCACAAAACTCCTAGACAGAGCATCCGCCTTCACATTTTTAGAGCCCGGAAGGTACGAAATCACAAAGTCAAAACTGGCAAAAAACAGCGACCAACGAGCCTGTCTAGGATTCAACCGCTTAGCAGACTCAAGATAAGTCAAGTTCTTATGATCAGTCAATACCACCACGTGATGCTTAGCTCCTTCAAGCCAATGACGCCACTCCTCGAATGCCCACATCATGGCCAGCAACTCTTGGTTGCCCACATCATAATTTCGCTCAGCAGGCGAAAACTTCCTGGAAAAAAAAGCGCATGGTTTCATCACTGAGCAACCAGAACCTCTCTGCGACAAAACAACCCCTGCTCCAATCTCAGAAGCATCAACCTCGACCTGGAACAGAAGAGAAACATCTGGTTGACACAACACAGGGGCAGAAGAAAAACGACGCTTCAAGTCTTGAAAAGCTTCCACAGCAGCAGAAGACCAATTGACCAAATCAGCACCCTTCTTGGTCAAATCGGTCAATGGTTTGGCAATACTAGAAAAATTGCAGATGAAGCGACGATAAAAATTAGCAAAGCCCAGGAACTTTTGCAGACTTTTCAGAGATGTCGACTGAGTCCAATCATGGATGGCTTGGACCTTAACAGGATCCATCTCGATAGTAGAAGGGGAAAAGATGAACCCCAAAAATGAAACCTTCTGCACACCAAAGAGACACTTTGATCCCTTCACAAACAAAGAATTAGCACGCAGGACCTGAAAAACTGTTCTGACCTGCTTCACATGAGACTTCCAATCATCCGAGAAGATCAAAATGTCATCCAAGTACACAATCAGGAATTTATCCAGGTACTCTCGGAAGATGTCATGCATTAAGGACTGAAACACTGATGGAGCATTGGCAAGTCCGAATGGCATCACTAGATACTCAAAATGACCCTCGGGCGTATTAAATGCAGTTTTCCATTCATCTCCTCGCCTGATTCGCACCAGATTATACGCACCACGAAGATCTATCTTGGAGAACCAACTAGCCCCCTTAATCCAAGCAAACAAATCAGATAACAATGGCAAGGGGTACTGAAATTTAACCGTGATCTTATTTAGAAGGCGGTAATCTATACAAGGTCTCAGCGAACCATCCTTCTTGGCTACAAAAAAGAACCCTGCTCCTAATGGTGACGATGACGGGCGAATATGCCCCTTCTCCAGGGATTCCTTCACATAACTGCGCATAGCGGCGTGCTCAGGCACGGATAAATTAAACAGTCGACCTTTTGGGAATTTACTACCAGGAATCAAATTGATAGCACAATCACAATCCCTATGCGGAGGTAGGGCATCGGACTTGGGCTCATCAAATACATCCCGGTAATCAGACAAGAACTCTGGAAACTCAGAAGGGGTGGATGACGAAATTGACAGAAATGGAACATCACCATGTACCCCCTGACAACCCCAGCTGGACACCGACATGGATTTCCAATCTAATACTGGATTATGGGCTTGTAGCCATGGCAACCCCAACACGACCACATCATGCAGATTATGCAACACCAGAAAGCGAATAACCTCCTGATGTGCAGGAGCCATGCACATGGTCAGCTGGGTCCAGTATTGAGGCTTATTCTTGGCCAAAGGCGTGGCATCAATTCCTCTCAATGGAATTGGACACTGCAAGGGCTCTAAGAGAAACCCACAACGCTTAGCATACTCCAAGTCCATCAAATTCAGGGCAGCGCCTGAATCCACAAATGCCATGACAGAATACGATGACAAAGAGCAGATCAAGGTAACGGACAGAAGAAATTTTGACTGTACTGTACCAATGGTGGCAGACCTAGCGAACCGCTTAGTGCGCTTAGGACAATCAGAGATAGCATGAGTGGAATCACCACAGTAGAAACACAGCCCATTCGGACGTCTGTGTTCTTGCCGTTTAACTCTGGTCAAAGTCCTATCGCACTGCATAGGCTCAGGTTTAAGCTCAGGTAATACCGCCAAATGGTGCACAGATTTACGCTCACGCAAGCGTCGACCGATCTGAATGGCCAAAGACATAGACTCATTCAAACCAGCAGGCATAGGAAATCCCACCATGACATCCTTAAGGGCTTCAGAGAGACCCTTTCTGAACATAGCTGCCAGCGCAGATTCATTCCATTGAGTAAGCACGGACCACTTTCTAAATTTCTGACAATATACCTCTATCTCATCCTGACCCTGACAAAGAGCCAGCAAATTTTTCTCTGCCTGATCCACAGAATTAGGCTCATCGTACAGCAATCCGAGCGCCAGGAAAAACGCATCGATATTACTCAATGCAGGATATCCTGGCGCAAGAGAAAATGCCCAGTCCTGAGGGTCGCCCCGCAAAAAAGAAATAACAATCAAAACCTGTTGAACTGGATCACCAGAGGAGCGAGGTTTCAAGGCCAGAAACAATTTACAATTATTTTTGAAACTCAGAAACTTAGTTCTATCTCCAAAAAACAAATCAGGAATAGGAATTCTTGGCTCCAACATAGCTTTCTGATCAATAGTGTCTTGAATCTTTTGTACTCTTGCCGAGAGCTGATCCACAAATGAAGACAGACTTCTAATGTCCATCGCTACACCTGTGTACTGAACCACCCAAATGTCTAGGGGAAAAAAAAGGCAAAACACAGTGCAAAGAAAAAAAAAATGGTCTCAGAGCTTCTTTTTTTCCTCTATTGAGAATCATTAGTACTTTTGGCTTCCTGTACTGTTATGAAAGGCAATTCAGTACTACAATGGACATAGCGGTCAGAGCACATACAGTGATCTGACAATAACCCAAAATCATAGAACGAGCTCTGAGACGTGGGAACTCTGCAGACCGCAATCCCTAATCCTCTCCAAACAACACTAGAGGCAGCCGTGGATTGCGCCTAACTCTGCCTATGCAACTCGGCACAGCCTGAGAAACTAACTAGCCTGAAGATAGAAAAAAAGCCTACCTTGCCTCAGAGAAATACCCCAAAGGAAAAGGCAGCCCCCCACATATAATGACTGTGAGTTAAGATGAAAAGACAAACGTAGAGATGAAATAGATTCAGCAAAGTGAGGCCCGACTTTCTTAACAGATCGAGGATAGAAAAGGTAACTTTGCGGTCTACACAAAACCCTAAAGAAAACCACGCAAAGGGGGCAAAAAGACCCTCCGTACCGAACTAACGGCACGGAGGTACACCCTTTGCGTCCCAGAGCTTCCAGCAACAAATTAGACAAGCTGGACAGAAAAAATAGCAAACAAATAGCAAAGAAGAACTTAGCTATGCAGAGCAGCAGGCCACAGGAATGATCCAGGGAAAAGCAAGTCCAACACTGGAACATTGACAGGAAGCCAGGATCAAAGCATTAGGTGGAGTTAAGTAGAGAAGCACCTAACGACCTCACCAGATCACCTGAGGGAGGAAACTCAGAAGCCGCAGTACCACTTCCCTCCACCAAGAGAAGCTCACAGAGAGAATCAGCCGAAGTACCACTTGTGACCACAGGAGGGAGCTCTGCCACAGAATTCACATCACCCATCTAAACCTGTCACCTTCCAGAATTAAAAACCCTGGGCCTTACTGCTGGGCATCCTCTCCCAGGACCCATCTCCAGAGAATCACTCTCACTGTCACTTTTCCTCTTTACTGCTCCGGATCTCACTATCTCTTTCTCCTGGTCTCCATTCACTTTCGAGAGCACCAAATAATGAGACACTGCTCACATTGGACCTTAGGTGCTTTCTCTACGCACTCTGAGCACTATCTCCCATTCTAACAGGAAACTGTCACCTTCCATTCAGCTTTGCCTCTCCCACTCTGGACTATTCCCAACTCTTGCTATCTCTACTGTCAGCGATCCACATTATTAACTTCATTAATGCATAGCAAATTCACGTTATGCATCATGACAATATACTTGTTTCTTCAGGAGGGGGGGAGTGGGCAATATATCCATCTCCTTACAACTGTACCAGCAGAATAGTGATTGCAGTTCAGGAGTATAAGGGTGCTTTCACACTGCATTCCTGCACCCATTCAGTGACCGTGTCGGGGCTTAGGTCCGAACCCCCCCCATGAATCGGGATTTGGGTGTATTTGCCGACGGGGTCATAAAATATGATTTAAGTACCGATCTGTGTCTAGGAATTACTTTTATGTCATGCTGTTTGTAATGTTGCAATGTTTGGAATGCTGTTTGTAACGCTGCTGTAATACCATAATTTCCCTCGGGATCAATAAAGTATATCGTATCGTATGTAATGTTGCTGGCAGAGCGAATGTGCACTCTGTCTCGCATTATTTTCAGGATTGTACACCTACTGGAGGCGGACACGCAGACGTAGAAGACTGCATATGGATGTCTGTGTCCAATAGGAATACACTCCCGAAAACGATACAAGACAGAGCACACACTCGCTCTGCCGGCACCATTATAGTCTATAACCCGTCGGCGCATATGCTTGAATTTCATTTTGCCAGTGACTGCACCAGTAGAATAGTGAGTGCGGCTCTGGGGTATAATACAGAATGTAACTCAGGATCAGTAATGTATGTACACAGTGACTGCACCAGCAGAATAGTGAGTGCAGCTCTGGAGTATAGTACAGGATGTAACTCAGGATCAGTAATGTAATGTATGTACACAGTGACTGCACCAGCAGAATAGTGAGTGCAGCTCTGGAGTATAATACAGGATGTAACTCAGGATCAGTAATGTAATGTATGTACACAGTGACTGCACCAGCAGAATAGTGAGTGCAGCTCTGGAGTATAATACAGGATGTAACTCAGGATCAGTAATGTAATGTATGTACACAGTGACTGCACCAGCAGAATAGTGAAGTTTTAGGCTGATCTGTCACCTTCCTCATGATCAAGGATACCCCACGAGGTGAGATTTTGCATGGTGCCCCAGATCGATGTTGATTGACAGTCATTTGTATTTCTTCCATTTTCCTACTACTGCACCAACAGTTGTCTTCCTCTCCCCCAGTGTCTTACTTATGGTTTTGTAGCCCATTCCAGCTTTGTGCAGGTCTATGATCTTGTCCCTGACATCCTTAGAAAGATCTTTGGTCTTGCCCAAGTTGTAGAGGTTAGAGTCTGACTGATTAATTGAGTCTGTGGACAGGAGTCTTTTATAAAGGTGACTATGTAAGAGCTGTAGGAGCCAGAACTCTTAATGGTTGGTAGGGAATCAGATACTTATTTCTCACTGCAAAATGCAAATAAATTTATATAATTTATACAATGTGATTTTCTGGATTTTATTTTTGATATTCTATCTCTCAATGTTAAAATCAACCTACCCTTAAAATTATAGACTGTTCATGCCTTTGTCAGTGGTCAAACTTACAAAATCAGCAAGGGATCAAATACTTATTTCCCCCACTGTATGTATAAATACAACGTGTGTGTATGTATATATATATATAGATATATATATATATATCTATACATATATATATAATGTAGATATATATATAGATATATATATATATATCTATACATATATATATAATGTAGATATATATATGCAGCCTCTGGTTTTGCGGCAATGTATCAGAAAAAAAACATTCTCAGTTTCCTGTTCTTATGTCACACTGTATTTCTCTTCTCCGATTTTTCATTAATAAATGATTAAGGAGCGGCACTGTCTCCACTGTGAATATGTAAATTCAGGGTCTAATTACATTCGCTGTGGGAATCGGCGGAATTCAAATTTGTTTGCAATGTAACAAACAACAAGTTCAGAGCCCGAAATGAAATCAGGATTCTAGTAAAACTAGAGGCGAGATAACAATAGAGATTGGGGAATCTGCACAACCTCCTGGAGGCTCAGAGTCCGGATCTGCATCACTGCGATCTGTAAACTGACCGATGCGGCCAGGTCCGGCTCCAGGAATATCCCAGTCCCTCATCGCTTTTTATTTTTCCTACCCGTCTAATAAGATGTGTAGAAGATCTTCTATTTTTCAGTAGAAGGAGCTGTATCGGGGCTTGTTTTATTGCGGTATGAGCTGTGGTTTTTATCATTAGTTTTTTTGGCTGTGACGTTCTATTGCATTGCATCTATAGTAAACATGACAGTGCCACCAGGCTGTTTCTTCAAAAACGGTGCATCCGTCAGCACAAATCTGTCCTGCTGCTGTTCAGGGCGACCACACGGCTGCGGATATAGATAATGTACAATGTGCGGCTGGACACGACCGGTTTTTAGAAGAAATCCCCAGCGGTCTTCATCTCTGCGCATTTCATTGTGCATTTCCGTTGCAGTGTGCATGTATCCTCTTAGTAAATCTCACAATTACAGGTGAGTGAATGAACTGGATGAATGCGTCCGGTCCACATTATCTTCCCTGCTGCGGCCCCCTCTGTTTGCAGTGTCGTCTCTTGTGTCTTTATGCATTTTAGTACTGATTAACCAGACACTCACGTCCTATACTACAGCAGTAATGACTGTGAGCAGACGCATTCATTGCCTCTATATATAGCAGCGCCTTTCATGCCGGTGACATAATGGACGCGCTTCTTTTACACGTTTAATGTGACATTTTGCTCGTGCAAATACAGCTGGGGCCGATCAAACAGAGGGGTAGATAGTATCCGAGAGCGGACGGCTCCTGTATTGTTCCGGATTACGTAGCTGCGGGGCAGAGGCGTAGCTAGAGCTTTTGCCGCCCGGGGCTGATCCCGAGTTTGGCGCCCCCCCCCCCCCCAGCTCAATACACACAAAGGTTACCAAAAATGGTTTTCCTGTTTTGTAGAACTTAAACTGGGCCTAATGGTGTCACCCCCACATGCCACACCTGTGACTTAATACCACCACACCATGACCAGGCCACATAGTGACCGAATAATACTACATACAAGGGACAAATACCACCGCACCATTTCCAGACCACATATTACCACCACATAGTGACTGAATACTACAATACTGATCAGTAATAAAAAAAAACCCACAATACTATCACCATAAGTGCCAGTATTCACAGGAGATCTGTACTTAGTATGCAGTGTCTGTGTAGAGGTAATACAGAGATCACTGGTGACATTATACACAGGACCTCTATATAGTATACAGTGTATAGTGCCAGTGTATAGGTAACACTGACTCACCAGTGACGTCTCTAGGTGAAGTCCTTCATCTTTCATCCAGCACAGACCGCCATCATTCCTTCCAGCCAGGACTCGTTTCTGCAGGAAATAACACAGTTATCTCGAGCTCCGCTTGCAGAACACATTACTTAATTTTTCACAACTTCTACATTACACCACATGAAGAAAAAAAGGTGATATAGTGTCACTCTGCACAGTAACAGGACCGCCCCCCCATTTAAAACAGTATACTCAAAAAATAAAATAAATACATCACTGCAGTAATAATATCCCTTAATTATCCCCTATGGTAATAATATTCCCCACCCTGGCCCCGTTTATCTCATTCCTGGCTCCAGCCATATGTTGTCGTATCCTGCCCTCATGAGTATCCATTCTACCCCATATGATCTCCCCATCCTGCCCCACCAGCCTCCATCGTATCCGTCCTGCCCCATGATCCAATCCTGCCCCGTGTCTCCAATCATGCCCCGTATCTACATTCTGCCCATGCCTCAAGTCCTGCCCCCAGTGTGTCCAGCATATTACCCCCATGTTGTCCAGCAATCTGCCCCAGTGTGTCCAGCATATTACCCCCATGTTGTCCAGCAATCTGCCCCAGTGTGTCCAGCATATTACCCCCAGTGTGTCCAGCAATCTGCCCCAGTATGTCCAGCATATTACCCCCAGTGTGTCCAGCAATCTGCCCTCAGTGTGTCCAGCAATCTGCCCCAGTGTCCAGCCTTTCCCCAGTGTGTCCAGCAGTCTGCCCCAGTGTGTCCAGCATATTACCCCCAGTGTCCAGCATTGCCCCAGTGTGTCCAGTATATTACCCCCAGTGTGTCCAGCAATCTGCCCCAGTGTCCAGCATTGCCCCAGTGTGTCCAGAAGTCTGCCCCAGGGTCTCCAGCATTGCCTCAATGTGTCCAGAAATCTGCCCCAGGGTCTCCAGTATTGCCCCAGTGTGTCCAGCAATCTGCCCCAGGGTCTCCAGTATTGCCCCAGTGTGTCCAGCAATCTGCCCCATGGTCTCCTGTATTGCCCCAGTGTGTCCAGCATTCTGCCCCATGGTCTCCAGTATTGCCCCAGTGTGTCCAGCATTCTGCCCCATGGTCTCCAGTATTGCCCCAGTGTGTCCAGCATTCTGCCCCATGGTCTCCAGTATTGCCCCAGTGTGACCAGCAATCTGCCCCATAGTCTCCTGTATTGCCCCAGTGTGTCCAGCAATCTGCCCCATGGTCTCCTGTATTGCCCCAGTGTGTCCAGCAATCTGCCCCATAGTCTCCTGTATTGCCCCAGTATGTCCAGCATTCTGCCCCATGGTCTCCAGTATTGCCCCAGTGTGTCCAGCATTCTGCCCCATGGTCTCCAGTATTGCCCCAGTGTGTCCAGCATTCTGCCCCATGGTCTCCAGTATTGCCCCAGTGTGTCCAGCATTCTGCCCCATGGTCTCCAGTATTGCCCCAGTGTGACCAGCAATCTGCCTCATAGTCTCCTGTATTGCCCCAGTGTGTCCAGCAATCTGCCCCATAGTCTCCTGTATTGCCCCAGTGTGTCCAGCAATCTGCCCCATAGTCTCCTGTATTGCCCCAGTGTGTCCAGCAATCTGCCCCATGGTCTCCTGTATTGCCCCAGTGTGTCCAGCATTCTGCCCCATGGTCTCCAGTACTGCCCCAGTGTGTCCAGCAATCTGCCCCATGGTCTCCAGTATTGCCCCAGTGTGTCCAGCAATCTGCCCCATGGTCTCCTGTATTGCCCCAGTGTGTCCAGCATTCTGCCCCATGGTCTCCAGTACTGCCCCAGTGTGTCCAGCAATCTGCCCCATGGTCTCCTGTATTGCCCCAGTGTGTCCAGCATTCTGCCCCATGGTCTCCAGCATTGCCCCAGCCCCAGACAGTCAGACATAAAGAAAAAAAAAAAAAAGTAAAATCCTCACCTCTCCCGTTCCCAGCGCAGGTCCGGTGCAGTCAGCGTCTCTCCGGCTCTGCGACGCTCAGGACAGAGAGGCAGAGCGGCGCGCACAGTAGTGACGTCATCGCGCCCTCTGCTCTGAGACGTCGCAGAGTCAGAGGACGCTGCAGCTGCCGGCGCCGCAGGAACCAGGAGAGGTGAGTATAGAGCTGGGGGCGGGGGCGGGACCCGGGGGTGGGGGGAGCTGGCCCTGGTCGTGGCGGCGGACGGCACCGCCCGAAGATTTAAAGGGGCGTCTTTTTTTTTTTTTTTTTTTTTTTCAATCTTCTTCTCCTGCAGCGCCGGCCGCCCCCAGCATTGTGCCGCCCGGGGCGGACCGCCCCCCCCGCACCCTTCTTCCTACGCCACTGCTGCGGGGTAACGGTGGGCTGTTATGTAACGTGGCACGGGGCGGTAGCCATGGGAGAGGTACTACCACTAGTCCAAAATAAACATTTTACTAAATCGCCATTTGGTGGAAACAATGTACAATACACAAACATTTCCTTTACATCACGGAGCATTTTCACACACGGTCTCTTTACTTCTTCCATATTTATGTGTTTCTGCCTCAACTAGTCCCATTTCCTTCCCCACACTCCAGCACAGTACGGTCCAGTTACTGAGAGTCCTATTCTCAACCCGCGGCTCTGCATCCTCCTCCCTCTCCATCTTATGTCCTCTGTTCCGTCCTCGCCCATTACCTCTCTGAGTTATAAACCTGGGATCGTACTGCCAGGCGTCTTGTCCCAGGACCCGTCTTTGGTTGATCATTCTGTATGTTGGTCCCTTCTCTCTCTACTCAGGATCACGCTATCTACTTCCTCGGTCTCCCGCCACACCAGGGACACTCACATCATGCGGCTCAACACTAATAAGGCCTATCACAATTCACATTATACAGCATAACAGAACTTGTGTCTTCAAGTGGGAATGTGGGCAGTGTGTCCATCTCCTTACAGTTTTTCCTGGGGATCCCTAGGCTCCTAATGGTACACAGGAGACCGTTACCTACTATATGCGGAAATCTCATCAAATATTTCCCCCAGATTTGTGGATTTATCTCCTGTTATCTTTTCAATAGGGTTGAGCTTAACGGGTCGGCCAGATTCAAAAGTCGCCGACTTTTGGCAAAGTCGGGTTTTTATTATTATTATTATACATTTTTATAGCGCCATTTATTCCATGGCGCTTTACATGTGAATACGGGGCAAATATAGACAAATACATTAAACATGAGCAGATAACAAGGCACACGAGTACATAAGGAGGGAGGACCCTGCCCGCGAGGGCTCACAGTCTCAGTCTCAGTTTCATGAAACCCGACCCGACCCATGTGTGGGGTCGGCCATGAGGTCGGCGATCTTCTGATCTGGAATCGGAATTCCTATACCGAGTTCCGATATGTTTAAGATATCGGGAATCGGTATCGGAATTCATATTTAAGTGTAAAATAAAGAATAATAAAAAAATAAATATTGATATACTCACCCTCGGACGCGCCCTGGTTCTCACCGGCAGCCTTCCTTCCTAAGAATGAGCGCCTGAAGGGCCTTCGATGACGTCGCGGCTTGTGATTGGTCGTGTGAGCGGTCACATGGGCGTCACGCGACCAATCACAAGCCGCGACGTCATCTAAGGTCCTTCAGGCGCTAATTCTTAGGAAGGAAGCGTCCGAGGGCGCGTCCGAGGGTGAGTATATTCCTAATAGGTATAATGAGGTCGGCGATCTTCTGATCTGGAATCGGAATTCCGATACCGAGTTCCGATATGTTTAAGATATCGGGAATCGGTATCGGAATTCATATTTAAGTGTAAAATAAAGAATAAAAAAAAAATATTGATATACTCACCCTCGGACGCGCCCTGGTTCTAACCCGCAGCCTTCCTTCCTAAGAATCAGCGCCTGAAGGACCTTAGATGACGTCGCGGCTTGTGATTGGTCGCGTGACGCCCATGTGACCGCTCACGCGACCAATCACAAGCCGCGACGTCATCGAAGGTCCTTCAGGCGCTCATTCTTAGGAAGGAAGTCTGCCGGTGAGAACCAGGGCGCGCCCGAGGGTAAGTATATCAATATTTTTTTATTTTGATTCTTTATTTTACACTTAAATATGGATCCCAGGGCCTGAAGGAGAGTTTCCTCTCCTTCAGACCCTGGGAACCATTAGAAACCCAATGCGCTGCATTGGGTTTCTTGTTTTGGCCGACCCCGACCCCGACTTTTCTATAGGATCGGCCGATTTCACTCGACCCGACTTTTGAAAAAGTCGGGTTTCGTGAAACCCGACCCGATCCTATAAAAAGAAAAGTCGCTCAACCCTACTTTTCAATGCATCCAGTCCCAGCGAAAATTACGGCTGAATATTTTAGAGAATGCAGGTGCAGCGCCACTTGGGATTCGGAAAGGACAAGTTCTAGATTAAAGAAGCTGGAAGCAAGGAGAGATGAGTAATTAAAGGGATCTGTTTCCAAATGACATATAACAATACATGGCAGATCTGTGGCATGCAGAGTTGTAAAAAGTGACCATAGGGCCCCATAGCACAACTTGAAATTGGGTTCCACCTTACCATGAACTCCTTCAGTACCAGCTTGTGGTTATGTAATGCACACAGTGATGTCACAGTACAGACATAATACACAGAGATGTCACAGTATAGAGATAATAAACACAGTGATGTAACAGTACAGAGATAATACACACAGTGATGTCACAGTACAGGGATAATAAAAACCGTGATGTCACAATATAGGGATAATACACACAGTGATGTCACAGTACAGGCATAATAAACAGTGATGTCACAGTACAGAGATGATACACAGTGATGTTACAGTACAGGGATAATACACACAGTGATGTCACATGTAAAGTGCCATGAAATAAATGGTGCTATAATAATAATTAGAGATAATAAACACAGCAATGTCCGTAAAACACGGTATTATATGGTATAGTAACAGTATTATGCGCAGGGGAAGACATACTATTGGTGCATCCTGTGTATTGCACCCACTACCATCTACAGAGCAGGTGGAGTTGTGCTTTATGAGCGAGGAGACTGCATATGTTGCATATAGGGTCTAAGGGGTATCGTTTCTCCTTATGGAGAGTGACATACCATCTCTGGCTTGTCAAGGTAAGGAGGCTTATTCGCCGTGCAATGCTCCTCTGGGAAATATAATATGCAAATTGCCTCTTCTGAGAAAAAGAGTACTTAACTCTATAGCGCCACCTAATAATATATATATATATATATATATATATATATATATATATATATATATATATATATATATATATATATATACCTAATTATTATATTTCCCAGAGGAGCATTGCACGGCGAATACGCCTCCTTACCTTGACAAGCCAGAGCTGGTATGTCACTCTCCATAAGGAGAAACGATACCCCTTAGACCCCAGTCCAGAGCCTCTCACCTAGCCAAATCAGTTCTCATGCTTCGCACTGATGAGGGACAACAACCCGAAACACCGTGTCTGCGAACAGAGATACTGATTTGGCTTTTATCCTAAGTCATATTGCACGACTCGTTAAAGAGTTGATTGTGACTTGTAGGATCTGGCGCTATAGAGTTCAAGTCCTCTTTTTCTCAGAAGAGGCAATTTGCATATTATGTTGCATATATTGCTCTTGCACAGGGGTCTCTCCTGTCTCTCCAGGCTCCTGATTATGTGCCACTGTAATATGGTCTTGCATTACACTACTGTATTCTGCAGGGTCACGGTCAGGTTACCTTATGTCATCTCACCTGATCCCTATGGCCAGATGATGGGGGAGGCTGAACTATAGGCTATTATTGGCAATGAGATGAATAATTATCCTCAGTGATCAACTCCAGGGACTTGTGTTTCCATGAAGAGTTGCTGCATTAACCCCCTGCCTGATGCAAGCAGCTGCAAGCTATTACCCAGATACAGCCCCAAACCTCCCCAGCACTCAGCCAGTTAATCCCTGTCTCCCTCTGCAGCTGCATGAATGGGATGTTCCACTTCAGAAAAACATGAATGAAACCCAGGGGGGAATCTATATACTGACACTCACTAAATACAGCAGTTTTCAGGTGTGGTGAGGGTAATCGGATGTCAGAGATGTGCATTGCATTGTGTCGCTCCTGTCCTCACCCATCCAAAGGGTTAATGGGAATAAATATTGTGTCTCTGCTTGGATTTATTCATGCAGTTCCCCCTATGTCAGGCCTGGGGGTGGAGCTGCCCCTTTCTGGGGTTTTGTAAGAGGGAGATGTACCACTTTGCAGGTTGTATTTCATCTCCACAGACCTCCCAGGTGAGTGATACTGAGCATTGCATGCAAGAAGGGGCATCCCTGGTGGTCCTCCTGTGTCACGTGGCAGGTGGTCCCCTGGGGTATACACTCCAGGAGGGGGGATATAATCACTGCATGTGGCTCCTCTCATCACAGGGATACAATGTATTACAGACTAGATACAAATAGGGAGGTCTGGGTCATTACACAGGATCATGGCTCCTTGACAGCCTAAAAATCATTCTTTTCTTGCAATGTTCCCACAATTAGCTTTTTTGGTGAGTTTTTGTTGTTGTGGATTTTCTGCACCCATTAAATAAAATAGGTTACTTCCATTTGGGGGGGAAAAAATGCAGCGTAAAAAACAAACCCCCCCCCCTCATAGTGGGAATGTAGCCTCCGGGTTAGGCCGGGATCACACATGCGAGAAATACGGCCGAGTCTCGCATGGTAATCCCCGGCCCTGCACTCCGGAGCGGAGCGTGCGGCTGCATAGCAATACATGCAGCCGCACGCTCCGCTCCTGAGTGTCGGGTGCAGGGCTGGGGATTACCATGCGAGACTCGGCCGTATTTCTCGCATGTGTGATCCTGGCCTAAGTGACACTATACTGGATTTATACAATCCTGCATCTAGGTGGTGCCCTCTGTACCAGGCACGGTTTGCTGCATGCAGTGGTACCCTAAGGGTATGTGTCCACGTTCAGGATTTGGTCAGGTTTTTATGCAGGCAAAATCCTGAACAAATCCGCACCTGAGGTCACTGGCAGGTCACCTGCGTTGTCCTTGCGTTTTTTTCCTGCAATGTAAGGACATGCTGCGTTCTTAAAGGGAACCTGTCACCCCGTTTTTTGAGATTGAGCTATAAATACTGTTAAATAGGGCCTGCGCTGTGTGTTCCTATAGTGTATCCCGATTCCCTATGTATGCTGAGAAATAACTTACCAAAGTCGCCGTTTTCGCCTGTCAATCAGGCTGGTCAGGTCGGGAGGGCGTGGTGACATCGCTGGTTCTTCCTCAGCTTTACGTTGGTGGCGTAGTGGTGAAGACAGCGCGCGATCTGCGCTGTCATCCCTTTCGTCGGTGGGGGCGGCCATCCTCCTGGGGCCGCGCGTGCGCAGATCGAGTGCTCTGCTGCACGGGGCTTCAGGAAAATGGCCGCGGGATGCCGCGCGTGCGCATTAGAGATCGCGGCGGCCATTTTCCCAAAGCCGAGTTTGCATCTCGGCTTTGGGAAAATGGCCGCCGCGATCTCTAATGCGCACGCGCGGCATCCCGCGGCCATTTTCCTGAAGCCCCGTGCAGCAGAGCACTCGATCTGCGCACGCGCGGCCCCAGGAAGATGGCCGCCCCCACCGATGCAAGGGATTACAGCGCAGATCGCGCGCTGCTTGTTCACCACTACGCCACTACGCCACCAACGTAAAGCTGAGGAAGAACCACCGATGTCACCACGCCCTCCCGACCTGACCAGCATGATTGACAGGCGAAAACGGCGACTTTGGTAAGTTATTTCTCAGCATACATGGGGAATCGGGGTACACTACATACACTATAGGAACACACAGCGCAGGCCCTATTTAACAGTATTTATAGCTCAATCTCAAAAAACGGGGGTGACAGGTTCCCTTTAAAAGATGCGCCGCATGCGTCTTCCTGAACGTGGAAACATACCCTAAGGCTCGCCATACAACACCATTCGCCTGCATTACGTTGCACTGTACCTGCGGCACATGGTTATCTTCGGTTGTGCTACTAGTGTCACCGTCTAACCCGAGCCTAAGTCCATACTAAACGTTTCTCCTTCCTTGTCAATCCATTTCTTGCTTTAACAAAAAAAAAAAAACCTCTAAATTTTGTATTGAAAGTTATGATTTTTTTTTGTTTGTTTTTTTTAACCTGTGCAAGCGAAACTGCAGAATTGTGAATCCTTACATCACATGCACTGTGAAGAATCTCCAGTGCCAGCCCCTTGTGTGCCCCTAAGTATGTGATATGCATGCTACCAGCCACAATCCGACTAGACTTTCCAACTTCGCTCAATGCTGCGCCCATCTAGTCTGAATGTGGCTATAAGTATGCATATTGCATACTTGTAGTCACATGTCTGCCATTCCCAGCGCTGAATCCTCACAGCACTCAGTGCACGTGATATCACATGGAGTGACTGATGACTTGTAGTATTAGGCTACTTTCACACTAGCGTCGTCTGGGATACGTCACAATGTGTCGTTTTTGGGAAAAAACGCATCCTGCAAAGTTGTCTGCATGATGCGTTTTTTCCCTATAGACTAACATTAGCGATGCATTGCCACACGTCGCGACGGTTGCGTCGTGTTGTGGCGGACCGTCCGAACAAAAAAACGTTGCTTGCAACGTTTTTTTTTGAGTGTCGTGTCCGCCATTTCCGACCGTGCATGCGCGGTCGGAACTCCGCCCCCACCTCCCCGCAACTCACAATGGGGCAGCGGATGCGTTGGAAAAATGCATCCGCCGCCCCGTTGTGCGGCGCTTCCACAGTATGCGTCGGTACGTCGGCCTGATGCACTGCGACGGGCCGAGTACGACGCTAGTGTGAAAGTAGCCTTAGGCCGGGGTCACACACGCAAGTGTAACGTGAGTCTCTCGCATCAATACCCGGCACTCAGGACCGGGGTGTGCAGCTGCACAGAAATACAAGCAGCCGCATGCTCCGGTCCCGAGTGCCATCAGCAGTGCCAGGTATTGATGCGAGTTTCTCACATTACACTCACAAGTGTGACCCCGACCTTAGAGCGGACAACACCTTTAAGGCCACTTTTCATATAAAAATATTTAAACTAGGAGTTTTATTACACAGTTCCAGCACTGACTGGTCAGGGATAGTAATTCTCCGTTTCTCTCTGACACTTTTGACGTTTAGGGTATGTGTACACGTAGCAGAATGTTGTGCGGATTTTTCCACACTAATTTTGGTAAATCCACAGGAAATCCGCACTGCGGATTTACAGCAGATTTACCGCGGTTTTTGTGCGGATTCCACCTGCGGATTCCTATTAAACCGCTGCGGAATCCACACAAAGAATTGACATGCTGCAGAATAAACAATGCAGCATTTCCACGCGTCTTTTTTTCGGCAGCATGTGCACTGCGGATTTTGTTTTCCATAGGTTTACATGGTACTGTAAACTCATGGAAAACTGCTGCAGATCTGCAGCAAAATTCGCAGTGTGTGCACATAGCCTGAGGCTGATTCTATATTCTATGGCAGTTTACAGATTGGGTCCACAGTTGCTGATTAGGAAAGTGCCTACCTCCAAAATATATCACTTTGCTGCAGTTTTTTTTATATATGAGCTACAAGCATGTAGGAGGGTGTGAAACTTGGCATGGGCAAGGTAGCCAAAACACAAGCCACATTAAGTCTACCATGGGTCAAAATCATGCATGGAATGAATATGGCCCTATGGCAAAATTTAGAACAGATCCCATCCCCACTGAGATCTCCACAATGTGTGACACTTCAAGCTGATAAATATTATTTTATTAAAGGGCCACAGTCACCCTCTCCCCCCCCCCCCCCCTCCAGCAGCACCCCCCTTGTGCAGCAGTAATGCTGCATTCTAACAAGGTGGCTCTTTTAGTTTTAGGTTCAAGTATACCCCAAATAAAGTGTTTTTATACTTAGCCACAATTCCTGTCTCTAGCCAGGGAGGCGGGTCCTCACTCCCCAGCTCTAACCGCTCCTCTGCCGTCACTCCAGTATTCCTGCGCTTTCGGCGCCGCCCCCTCAGCGCTGTGTACGTTTCAAAACCGGCGCCTGCGCAGTGTACTGCTGTGCTGCACAGACGCAGTAAGCTTTGGCCGTCTGACGTCCCAGCCAGGCTTGCAGACTGCGCGGGCATTGCGGCCAGCCACCTTTGAAATCACCGCCCCGCACTGTGTTATGCATTATGATTCGAACAGATTCGAACTCGGCTTCAAGAAAATGGCCGCCGCGATGTCCATCTGCGCACGCGCGGCATCCCGCGGCCATTTTCCTGAAGCCCCAGGAAGCAGGAGACTCCATCTGCGCACGCGCGGCCTCAGGAAGATGGCCGCGCCCACCGAGAAACCGCTGAATAGCGGCGAGCGCGCTCTTTTTCTACAGCTGCGTAGTGCATTCGGCACTTGCGCATGCGATAAGCACTACGCCACCAACGGGAACATAAGCAAGATGTGGGGGAGAAACAGCGCTGTGACCACGCCCATCTGACCCGACCAGCCTGATTGACAGGCAAAAAAGGCCACTTTTGTAAGGTATTTCGGCAGCATAGGTAGGGAATCAGGGGACAAAAAATACCCTATTGTAAAGCACAGCTCAGGCCCTATTTGACGGTATTTTTATCTCCTACTGAAAAAACGGGGTGACAGGTTCCCTTTAAGGGCTACATCAGGGGTGTCAAACTGCATTCCTCGAGGGCCGCAAACCATGCTTGTTTTCAAGATTTCCTTAGCTTTGCACAAGGTGCTGTAATCATCACCTGTGCAGTACAAGGAAATCCTGAAAACATGACCTGTTTGCAGCCCTTGAGGAATGCAGTTTGACACCCCTGGGCTACATCGTGATCAAGGTTGGACAATACATGGAGGGTGGGGGCTTCCTTTGTTATCTCACTGCCAGCTTTCGATCAGCAGGTCTGACGGTTTTATAGTGTCAGCTTGGAATCTAAGAAAGGTAAGGCTACATTCCCAAGATGAATTTTTGGAGAGTTGTGTGTTTTTTTTATTTTATTTATGCTGCAACAATTTGAAAAAAACGGCAGTAACTTATTTTACTTAAGAGGTGCAGAAAATCTACAACATCAAAAACTCACTGTGGGAATGTAGCCTAATGTTCCTCCATCCTGTGCCTCCCCAGCTGTTAGAAAAACTGTATCTTCCATGATGGGAGTTGTAGTTTTGCAAAAGCTGGAGATCTACAAGCTGGGGAAAAATAAATGCCCTAGTGAATGTCTTGTCGATTTTGTGTCCAACTAACATAAATGTTGGGGTAAGGTCACACAGGAAGTTTTTGCTGCGTATTTTTTTTATGCTAATTTTCACAATTTTGTACAGTCCCAGCAAAGCCTATGAGACTTCAGATCTCATGCACACACATTGGTTTTTTGTTTGATCAGTATTTTGTGCTTTGCTGCGTTTTTTTGACATAGAGCATGTCACTACAATCGGCGTTTTTGCTGTGTTTTTTCACCCATTGACTTGAATGGGTGTTGAAAAGAAAAAAACGCAGGTATCATTATTTGCTGCGTTTTTGCTGCTGAAAATCTAAGGACATTAGCCTGGACAAAGAGAAAAAAAACGCACCTAAACTTGCGTTTTTGACGCAGCTTCTTTCCTGCCAAGATGATCAGGTTTTGCTGCAGAAAAATAAAGCAGCAAAAACGCCCTGTGTGAACTTGCCCTAAGGCCGTGTGCATGCCTTGTGTTTTTTTTCGTGTTTTTTTTTCGATAAAAACGCTATAAAACCGCAAAAAAATGCATACAATAAGCATCCTATCATTTAGAATGAATTCTGCATGTTTTGTGCACATGTAAAAACCGCAACATCTTCATTAATTTTGCGGGTTTTTTGTGGATTTCCCACTACTAAATGCATTGAGAAGTGTCCGGAAAAAAAAGGCGGCAAAAACGCATGCGGATTTCATGCAGAAAATGTCCGGTTTTTCTCAGGAATTTTCTGCGAGAAATCCTGAACGTGTGCACATAGCCTAAAAGTCAGGTAAACTGGGTATATTCTTGGAAGTTATAGCTGCTACAATAATATGAGGAAAAATTCATGTGGTCCTTAAAGGGAACCTGTCACCCCGTTTTTTCAATATGAGCTAAAAATAGCGTTAAATAGGGCCTGAGCTGTGCTTTACAATACTGTCTTTATTTTCCCCTGAATCCCCACCTTTGCTGCCAAAATACCTTAGTAAAGTCGTCGTTTTCGCCTGTCAATCACGCTGGTCCGGTCAAATGGGCGTTGTGAAATCGCTGTTTCTCCCCCACCTCTTGCTTGTCCCTAACAAAATTCCTTCCCGGCGTTGGCGTAGTGTTTTGCGCCTGCGCAGTGCATTCTGCTCTCGTGCCTGCGCTTTATGCTTTGCCCAACTGTGGGCAAAAAAAAAAGGTAGAAAAACGGCGCATGCGCAATGATGTATTGTATGCTTTGCCCAATACATACTGCGCATGCGCAAGAACGGAATACACTGCGCAACTGCAAAAAAAAAAGCACGATCTGTGCTATTCACAGATCGCGTTATGTCAGACACGCCGAGGAGCGTGGGGGGAAACAGTGATTTCACAACGCCCATTTGACCGGACCAGCGTGATTGACAGGCGAAAACGGCGACTTTACTAAGGTATTTTGGCAGCAAAGGTGGGGAAACGGGACAATAAAGACACTATTGTAAAGCACAGCTCAGGCCCTATTGAATGCTATTTTTAGCTCATATTGAAAAAACGGGGTGACAGGTTCCCTTTAAGATCAAACCTGGCTTCGTTCTTAAAGGTTATTGCATAATTATTATTATTTTTTTATTTTTATCCAATCCATCCATAGATGATAAATACATGATTGCTGCTTAGACCCCATCGATCTCAAGAGTACCCTGTGTGAATAGAGCGTTAGTGAGCATGTGCGACCGCCATTCCAATAGAACAGAGGTCGCACATGCTCACTAAAGCTCTAGTCACAACATGGACTTTGGGTCCTCTTTTCTGATGATCAGTGGGGTTTCAGTAATGGGACTTCCAGAGAAAAAAAAATATATAGCCTCTCCAGTGGATGAGTGACCGCTTTTTCAAGGTTAGTGATTGATGCTCAAAGGTCTGGTGTGTAGAATGTGAAGTAGTTGCGGGGCTATGTACAGACTGAGCCATAACCACAATGTGACTTCTTTTGGGGCGGCAAGATGAAACATAACACAAGTCGGATATTTTTTGTTTCTGTGGTCAAATCTGGACTGATTGAAAATAAAACTATATTATACAAAATGGTTAATCGTCACATCCGATCCTCCATTCTTGCAGCAATATTCTTCATCCGCTGTGAGTGGGAATATGTAGAGCAGGATGTCTGCGTCCACTAGATGGCACCACTCATCTAATATTGCTCGTGCCATTCAAAACCAATATTAAAACAATATATATGGAAAAGGGAGGGAGCTCCTGCCTTCATCCGGCTGTGAGGGCTGTAGTAATCAAACCTCCTCCAGACCGCAGGAAGGCTGGGAGACGGCACGGCGCTCCTGCAAGGTAAGGTCCCTGTTCTCCGTCTAGCGTGTCCACCCTAGTGCGGTGCAGCCGGGATTTACATCAAGGGATTAGATCCAAAGATGTAATTAGCTGATCATTTGGTCCTGTCGCATCCTGACTCATGCACTTCCAGGCACTTGGGATTGTGCAATCAGCCGGGGATGTGACAAGTAGCAGCAGGCGTTCTGCGCATCTGATGTTCTGATTCTCTAGATTTGCGTCATATTCTGTTTTTTGCAGAAACCTTTTTTTTTAACCTTTTTCAATCTTCCTCAACAGGTGTCCATGTTGTTTCGGCATGTAACTGTAGCCAGTCTCAGCATTTCTACCTGAAACTTTCTGCATCTTTCCAGCCAAGATGCCCGAGCAAAGCAACGATTACCGGGTGGTCGTATTCGGGGCGGCAGGAGTTGGAAAGAGTTCCCTGGTCCTTCGCTTTGTACGAGGAACTTTTCGAGAAACCTATATTCCCACCATAGAAGATACCTACAGACAGGTCATCAGCTGCGACAAGAACATCTGCACTCTACAGATCACCGACACCACAGGAAGCCACCAGTTCCCCGCCATGCAGAGGTTGTCCATCTCCAAGGGTCATGCTTTCATCTTGGTCTACTCCGTCACCAGCAAACAGTCGGTGGAAGAACTAAAGCCAATTTATGACCAAATCTGTCAGATCAAAGGAGACACACACCATATTCCCATCATGTTGGTTGGCAATAAGAGCGATGAGTCTCTAAGAGAAGTCCAGAATTCTGAAGGGGAAAGCTTGGCCAACAAGTGGAAGTGTTCCTTCATGGAGACCTCCGCCAAACTCAACTACAACGTACAGGAATTGTTCCAAGAACTTTTAAATTTGGAGAAGAGGAGAACTGTGAGTCTTCAGGTGGCTGGAAAGAAGTCCAGACAGCAGAAAAAGGATAAGCTGAAAGGAAAATGTTCTATAATGTAGGATGGGGGTCCGTCCTACTGATGTGGTCAGTCCTTGCATGAGGCAAATCGGACTGTAAAATAGGAAGCATTAACTTTTATGTTGGGCGATTTTGTGGCGATGGTGCCAAAACTTTGGCACACTATAGGAACTGCTTACGGTATTTTTTATTTTTTTTCTCTTCTCAGTCACCTTATAATTTGCCAAGCCAAGCTGTCTCCGTGTTCATCACACTTTTTGATGCATTTGGTCACATTTTTATTTTATCATTTTTTACTTTTTTTTTTTTTCTTGAAAACTACCACAAATTTGGTAAAAGTTATAAGCGTTGTGGGAAATGTCTGTATCTGCGGCAGGAGATTGCTAGAAGATGTCTGCAGGCTGCCCAGAACTACAAGAAATCTGTACTATTAGCGTGCCGGGCGATGATGGAAAAGATGTCGTAAATTAAAAATGTATTTGTGCTTAAGCCTTTGTGGGTTTTTATGTACTTTTATTTTTGTTTTGTTCTTTATCAAGTTCCATATTGTTAAATGCCGGCCTGAACTCTATGGTGTACAGCCAGCTGAAGTTGGTGCTTTGTCATTCTGCATCTTGGTCCTTTCTTTGTGTGTTTTTTTTTTTTTTTTTTTTTTAGGGCTACATTTGCTCAGAAACGTTTATTTGCTTCACTATGTACAATAAACTTAAAGGTTTGTATCAGACAAGAAAGAAATAAAACATTTTACCTTATTTATTTTTCATGGAACAAAATCATTATTCGGTCATGTCTAAAATTCACTAGACAATACCCAACTCTGCCTGAGGACAAGTGAGGCGCTGTTTTTGGGAGAAGGGAACGAAAGCCTCTATTTGTGCATATTTTTTTTTTTTTTAAAGCAGATTTAATGAATTTGGTGCATATTTTAGTTGCTGCATACCACCACAAGAAATATACTCCGTTTAGTCTATACTACATTTTGTCATAATTTATGCCAAACGCCCTTCCACAAAGCTCCATTAACTTTTTCAAAAAGTTGGGACAACAGGGACAAGAACGCGAAAAGTTTCACCACTTTGGAGCAACTGAAAGATGAGCAAATGTTTAGCAAAATTACGAGTTTTACTCCAGAATACTAGCGAAATCCTGATGAGTTGGGGCCTGTACAGAGTTTTAGTGTTGGACATTGAAACCAAAGTTCCCATTTATAATTTGGTTATTCGTGGAGATAAAACATCCATGCTGATGATATTCTGGTCAGTAATTGCCACTGTCTTCAGCAAAACTTGTGTCGATCTATTAAATGCGGTAATCTTGTCAAACTTATAAAACGGAGGCCTCCATTCACATTGGGAAGCGTGCGTCTGCTAAGAAGCCACAAGCTACATCATTAAAAATTGCAGAGGGCATGACTATTGTTGACTGGCTGAATGATTGTGTAGAAAATGTGCATCCATTAATAATGTGCAAGACAATATCTATTTCTAATAAAGCAGCTGAAAAGTATAAGCAGATTATTGGCAGACACATCTCGGTCGTGGGCTACACATGCGCTATGTGTGACTCCATCCTGACACTCGGCTCATCAGTAACCTTGATCGAATGATTCTTATATAGTGGAAATAGAAGTGTACATTCATCAAGCAGTTTTTGCCAAAGATCTGGTCCAGCAAACTAAAAATGTATTTCCGCATTCGTCTTTTGTGTTATGGAACGTTAACACATGCAACTTTTGGCATTTTAACAGCAGTCCTGGGCAACTCTGATTTTTTTTTTTTAAAAGTTGTCCAGAGCCTGTGTAAGAGGGTGGTGCTGTTATGGACAGTAAGGAACACGCTGTCACTTTAAGAGGCTGCACCCCCTTGTCTGGTGTGATGGAATGTTCTGCTTCTCACTTGCAATAATAGTTGTAATGAACTACTCTGCAGAGTGCAGGTGTGTGAGCTGAGGCTGCTGCAGAGAGGACTTTTTGTGCTGATATCTGAAAGAGAGAAAAACTGTGTCCTGATATAGCTGCAAGAGAGCCACGAAGATACAGAGAAAGGGATTTACAGTTTCCGGGAGCATCCCTAGGATTCAGAAGCAAGAAGACCACGTTTCACAGAGCTGACAGAAAGCTGTGCGCACCAACGTATTGGACTGCTGGGGGCCCCCTGGGACTGGACCTGATTCTCCAACATCACCGTGAGTTTGGTGCACCTGTTAGGGCCTAGTGTAGGCTTCAGTAGTCAGTACACGGAAGCCGTGTGGCCTGCTTAGAAAAGGCCAGGGAGGTTATACGTAGAGTAGCATCATCACTTTATTGTTTACATTTGCTTGTTAGATATATTTTGAGTCTGTTATAGCTGGAGCACCGTGCTGTTTTACGGAAAAGATAAAGTTTATTACTCTTGTAAATTGTCTTTTGCCATTTTATACCCCCTGTTTGCATCTCCCTCATCCACTTCTTTCCTTGCCTTCCAATAAATCTACCCTTTGTTGTTTGCACCTCATCTTGTGTACAGTAGTCTTCCTGCACCGTGGTGGTCCCCCGGCCATCGCTTCACCTGGACTATGTGTAGGGAAGCACACGTGACAAATTCATCATCATCATTTATGGCAAAAATTAAGACAGAAGTGGCGCTCAGCAGTGAGGAGTTTGCACATTTCTTAAAGGGGTTAGTCGTTGTCCCAAATTTTATATATATATATATATATATATATATATATATATATAATTTTTTTTTTTTTTTTTTCTCGCTCTCTCGCTCCTATGGTGGGTTTATATTCGGATTTGCGTCTCCTTTAATGTCACCTCCGGCACATTTGTAATTAATGGTTCGATTGTTTAATCAAATGTTTTGTCAGGAGGCAGAAAGCAATTACACAGAAGCTGGTTCATCACGTCAGTGTGGAATATATGGTTATTTAAACCAAGATGATGTTGAATGCCGCGGTGCCGATCACCTGCGGCGCTGGAAGAGACGAGGGTATAGAATGCGGTTATTTCACTGGTGGTAAATCACATTTATTTCACTAGAGCTCACTGTCACAAAGATATATTACCCACACTGCTCCCTGGTAATGGAATCTGTAAAACTCCTTATAGTTATGTATTACCCCACCATCTTACAGCCCATATACTACTTACATGCCCCGATCTTTTGTAAATGTAGCATACCTTTTCTTTTGAACATCATACTGTACAGAATTTAGAACTATAAATTGTCTACACAGCAAAATACTGATAGAGTAGGGATCAGAGCTCCAGACACCATAAGGAACTGATATACACTCTATGGAGAAAAGTATTGGAAAAACGTCTCACTGAATTTTTTCAGACCCATTGCCCTCGGTGTATAATATCCAGCTTCATCAGCCCCTAGTGTTTGACATCTGGCCTCATCACTCTTAGTGTATAGTGTATGACATCCTGCCTGGTGTATAACATCCAGCCAAATCACTCCCGATTGTAGAACATCCAGCCTCATCACTCACCGGTGTAAAACATCCAGCTCCATCACTTTCCGGTGTAAAACATCCAGCTCCATCACTCTCCAGTGTAAAACATCCAGCTCCATCACTCTCCAGTGTAAAACATCCAGCTCCATCACTCTCCGGTGTAGAATATCCAGCTCCATCACTCTCCGGTGTTAAACATCCAGCTCCATCACTCTCCGGTGTAGAACATCCAGCTCCATCACTCTCCGGTGTAGAACATCCAGCTCCATCACTCTCCGGTGTAGAACATCCAGCTCCATCACTCTCCGGTGTAGAACATCCAGCTCCATCACTCTTCGGCGTAGAACATCCAGCTCCATCACTCCCCGGCGTAGAACATCCAGCTCCATCACTCCCCGGTGTAGAACATCCAGCTCCATCACTCCCCGGTGTAGAACATCCAGCTCCATCACTCTCCGGTGTAGAACATCCAGCTCCATCACTCCCCGGTGTAGAACATCCAGCTCCATCACTCTTCGGTGTAGAACATCCAGCTCCATCGCTCCCCGGTGTAGAACATCCAGCTCCATCACTCCCCGGTGTAGAACATCCAGCTCCATCACTCCCCGGTGTAGAACATCCAGCTCCATCACTCTCCGGTGTAGAACATCCAGCTCCATCACTCCCCGGTGTAGAACATCCAGCTCCATCACTCTCCGGTGTAGAACATCCAGCTCCATCACTCGTGGTGGACACCGCGTGCTTCCTGTTGCTGATGAGGCGGATAGTGCGCACTATTCCTGCAGCCCAGACTGGCGGTGTATACCGTGTGGCCCCTGCTTCATTCAGCAGTTTGTGCCTACCCCTTGAGCACTATTTTGCAGCCCATACTGGCGGTACATACCACGTGCCTCCTGCTTCATTAAGCAGATAGTGTCAGTCCGTGACACATTACCCTATCTCAGTAGCTTGCGCACTATTTCGCAGCCCATACTGGCAGTACATTCCGCGTGGCTCCTGCTCCATCCAGCAGTTAGTGTCACTTGTGACACACCATTGTAGCTCTGCGGCTTGTGCCTACCCCCACGACCTATATGTCTTCAGGCTTTTTATTGATGCAATCTAACCTTGCTACTCGGGGCTTCTCTAAGCATACTAGTATATTAGCACACTGATGAAGGTCCAGTAACGACCGAAACGTTTGTGAATACTGTATGTAAATAAACCCCCTACTTTGCATCACAACACTTTTGGAGTGTGCTAGTCACTTGCATTTTAGGAAAATGAAAAGGAACATACGAGGAACACAAACGGCTCCATCAGTCACCCAAGAGCTCTTTCTTATTTCATATCGTTGATTGATCTAAATGAGAGAGATCTGATCTCTAATATCTCTTTGAAGCATCAAATATTCTCTTGTTTCTAGAAATGTATGTGAAAAAAAAGGAAACCCCACCTTTGCCTTTAACAAGATGAAAGCTGAGATGGGGCAGCGGTGGACCCGGACTAGATGTCCTCGGAGATATCTGAACAGACAAGACAGAGACCTATTAATAACATGCTCCCTCCAGAGATCTCTGCGGGGCCGTCTCTAGGGTAAGGCAAGTTAGGCAATCATTTTATTAGCTCAGGGGCAAGAATCTTTGTCTGTCAGAAACACACAGAAATTACAGGAAATTTCCATAGCGTAGATCAGTTCCAACTACAAGGCACATTAACATCAAGTTTACAATTTATGAGGACATCGGGGCACACGAGACTGTAACTGAGCGCTGCTCTCATGCCCATGTGCTATATGCCAACATTATACTGGTCATGCCCATGTGTTATAGTCTTACATTACACTTGTCATGCCTATGTGTTATATGGCAGCATTATATTTCCATTGCCTATGTGTTAAAGTTCTACGTTATACTTGTCATGCCCATATGTTATATGCCTACATTATATTTGTCATACCCATTTGTTATAGTCATACATTATAACATTATACTTGTCAAGCCCATGTGTTTATAGTCCTACATTTTACTTGTCACGCCCATGTTTAATGTCGACATACTTGCCGTGTCCATGTGTTACAGTCCTACATTATACTTGTCATGCCTATGTGTTATAGTCAATTATACTTGTCATGCCCATGTGTTATATGCCTACATTATTCTTGTCATGCCTATGTGTTATAGTCCTACATTATACTTGTCATACCCATGTGTTATATGCCTTCATTATACTTGCATTGCTTATCTGTTATAGTCCTACATTATACTTGGCATGCCCATGTGTTATATGCCTACATTATACTTGTCATACCCATGTGTTATATGCCTTCATTATACTTGCATTGCTTATCTGTTATAGTCCTACATTATACTTGGCATGCCCATGTGTTATATGCCTACATTATACTTATACCCATGTGTTATATGCCTTCATTATACTTGCATTGCTTATGTGTTATACTCCTACATTATACATGTCATGCCTATGTGCTGTTTTAGAAAGTCCAATGCATTATTTGGCTTTTCTGGCTCTTCGTACAATTCAACTAATACTTTAGTAAGTGTGTCAAGGACCCTAGCCTTCTCCAAGTATCTTCTGAACGGCTCGCTTTTGGAATCTGCTGCCTTGTAGTTCGCCATGGCCAACAGTACAATGTAATGTACAGTTCCTACATTATGCTTGTCATGCTCATGTGTTATATGCCTAAATTATATTTGTCATGCCTATGTGTTATAGTTCCACATTATACTTGCCATGCCCATGTGTTACATGCCTACATCATACTTGTCATGCCCATGTGTTATGTGCCTACATTATACTTGTCATGCCTATATGTTATAGTCCTACATTATACTTGTCATGTCCATGTGTTATATGTCTACATTATACTTGTCATGTCCATGTGTTATATGTCTACATTATACTTGTCATGCTCATGTGTTATATGGCTACATTATACTTGTCATGCCCATATGTTATAGTTTTACATTATACTTGGCATGCCAATGTGTTATAGTCATACATTATACTTGTAATGCTCATGTGTTATATGCCTACATTATATTTTTCATACCCATGTGTTATAATCCTACATTATACTTGTCATGCCTATGTGTTATAGTCCTACATTATACTGGTCATGTCCATGTGTTATATGCCTACATTATACTTGTCATGCCCATGTGTTATATGCCTACATTATATTTGTCATACCCATGTGTTGTAGTCCTACATTATACTTGTCATGTCCATGTATTATAAGCCTACATAATACTAGTCATGCCCATGTTTTATATGCCTACATAATACTAGTCTTGCCCATGTGTTATAGTCCTACATTATACTTGTCATGCCTATGTTAGTCCTACATTATGCTTGTCAATCCCATGTGTTATATGCCTACATTATACTTGTCATGTACATGTTATAGTCCTACATTATACTTGTCATGCCCACTGATACATTTATTTGCAAGATTAATGACGAGTTTGTTATGTTACCATTGGGGATGCACCATTAACAGCGCAGCTGCTGATTGGCTGCAACCTATCTGTTCTGTCAGAGAGTACTTTTATACAGTAAAGGCTGTGGACAAACCCTTAAAAAGGAACCCAAGACAAAAATGTTACCAGTGTTACCTGTGTAGGTCGTAGAATGTCAATAAAAATGATACCTGTCTTGTAGTTATGCGTCGTGCCAGTGCTGAGAAATCAAGCTCTGAAGTCTCATGCAAATTAGCCTAAAAGTGAATCAGGGGCGTATCAATGCATTTGGAGAACATAGACACGCCTCTAGTGCCCTAGTTTTCATGTGGCTTCACAGCTTGATTTCTCATCACTACCACATTGGATTACTACAAGATGGCGTCCTACGATCTAGGCAGATGTACCACTAGTTTCATTGCTAAAATCGTCTCGACATTTTCCTTTTAACTTCTTTTTACCAAGTCTGTCTAAATTCATTGTCACTGGCACTTGTTTCCTTGTGGGGGCCACATAGTGAATCATTACTGGGGGGGATATAATGGGTAGGAAAAAAATTATGAAGGGCACAGAGGCAGAATTTTTGCTTTTATGGCCCAAAATTTGGTATTATTTCTGCAGAAACGAAGGCACTACTAATTTTAGCAACTATGGGGAAATTATTTCTGTGTGGGGCATGAAGAGGGGCACTAATACTGTGTATGTGGCATGGGATGAGGTTATTTAGAAGCAAAATGGGAAGTTTGTGTGCAGAGATGAGTTGTGATTTGTGGAAGTTTTTATATAGGTCTGGACCAGGCAATAAAAGTAGGTGATGCTAATAAGAGAGGACATCATCTGTCCGTCGCTCGATTTTGCTGGATTCACTTCTAGACTATTAGTTGGTGACTGATTTTTTTTTTTTCAATGGGGGCATTTATTTGTAGCGACTTTTGCAAAAGGCCGGTAAGGGTATGTTTCCACGTACAGGAAACAGTGCGTTTTTGAGGCTGCGTTGAGCCGCAGCTTCAAAAACGCAGCGTCCAGATGTTACAGCATAGTGGAGGGGATTTCATGAAATCCTGTCTCCACTATGCATTAAAAGATGCATGCGGCAGACCCGCGAAAACGCACAAGCGGCGCGTCTTTTAAGAACGCAGAATGTTCTTGCAGTGCATAAAAAACGCAAGGACAGCGCAGGTGACCTGCCAGTGACCTCAGGTGCAGATTTGGTCAGGATTTTACCTGCATAAAATCCTGACCAAATCCTGATGCAATCCTGAACGTGGACACATACGCTTAGAAAGTGTCACAGAAAGTAAGGCAAGTAGTTCAGTTTCTGACCCGCTATATCAACCATAGACAGAGGCAGCACGGTGGTGCAGTAGTTAGCACTGCAGCCATGCAGCGCCGGAGTCCTGGGTTCAAATCCCATCAAGGACAACATTTGCAAAGAGTTTGTATGTTCTCTCCGTGTTTGTGTGGGTTTCCTCTGGGTACTCCGGTTTCCTCCCTCATTCTAAAGACATAATGATAGGGAATTTAGATTGTGAGCCCCATTGGGGACAGCGATGATAATGTGTGCAAACTGTAAAGCGCTGCGGAATATGTTAGTGCTATATAAAATAAAGATTATTATTATTAATGGCGTAACTATAGGATGTGCCATAAATGTTTTATTGATGCAGACCCTGTGTCTGTTTCAGGAGCAAGAGTTTCTGGACCACAGTCCTCTTTGGAGTCGCTGTCTGCAATGAATGGAGAGGTGGCTACTAAATTCATTTGCAGGACCCTGGTCCATGGCCACATTCTATGGCCGCTGGATGGAAGCGCTGCAATCCGCCTCCTACCTGCTGGTTAGCCGACCTCACTCAGCAGTCCAGCGGCCACAGAATACTGATGTGGTCACTGGACCAGAATCCTGGAAATCGATCCACTCTTCTCTAGTGGCCACCATGTCCCAGCTCTCTCCTAGTCCTTTCATCTCTTTTTGGGTCATGGAAGCCTGAGGAGCACACAGTCTGTGATTCAGGGTGTTTTTTGGGGGCAATATGTGCAATTCTCAAAGATGATTGAGAAATGAGAGTACATGGTGGGCTGCAATGAGAGGTAGATAGAGTGGGCAGACGGCCAGGTGATTTTTCCATTTTGGAGCCCTGGTTCATCCACTTCAGAGATACATGGAAGGAACAAGAAGTGCAGATACAATGTTGCAGATCAGCTCTTGCATTGAAGGGTCTTGAGGTGCAGCGTCGCTGTTTAGGTCACTGTAGAGACGTCAAACAGCAGCTCCAGAACGATGCAGGAGCGATCCTGTGACGTAACGGCGACTCACTTCTCGTTCTCGCTGGTTGTTCGCTCCATGTAAAACATTGCTGGCATCGTTGCTTTCGCTGTCAAACACGACGATACACGCCGACCTGACGACCAAATAAAGTTCGGGACTTCTGGCTCCGACCAGCAATGTCACAGCGGGATCCAGATCGCTGCTGCGTGTCAAACACGGCGAGATCGCTATCCAGGACGCTGCAACGTCACGGATCGTTGTCGTTCTCGTTGTAAAGTTGCTGAGTGTGAAGGTACCTTTGGACAAGGATACAATCATGTTCAGGTCTACAATGACTTGTCACAGTCACAGCTACATCGAGCATTGGTGAGTAAAGCACCATTACTCACCCAGCATATGCACTCCATTATCTTCCTGACTGCATGACTTTTCCACCAGTGGAATGACTCATTCACTCCAGGCTTTATATGTAGAACCTATATGTCCTTGTCAGCACCCACGTCTCCATCCTTGTCATCCTCCAACGTATGAGTGCATGTGTCACTCTCTGCAGGGACAGAGAACAATGGTCTCTGTGACTTCCGTCATTACTGCTGGAATCATGGACCTGGATGCCGTTCTTAATTATTATCATTAGTTGTGAAGAACCCCCAAGTCCTACAGAAACGGCACTGTAAGAAACTACTCACGGTCTTAGATGTAAAGCGGAAGAAATACAATTAAAATCTGGACTATAATCTGCAGGATGATCTAAAGTTATGTTATATTTGTGGATACAATTTCAGAATGAAGATATTTCTATTTAGGTGCTCACATTCGTGGCGTCCTGTCTGAAATTATACGTGTTTGCTTTGATTGCTGATAATCTTTTTGAGGCCTAATTCAGACTTACTTTTTTCATGTTCATCTTCTGTGTTTCTCACATACCCATTATAGTGTATGGAGCTGTTCACCTGTGGGTGCTTTTTGTGGATCGTGTTTCCACAGGAAAAAAGGGGACATGTGCATTTTTGAACCGTGTCGTGGATAAAACTCACAGATGCAAGTCTATGGGTCCATAAAAAAACCTACCGTACATTTTTTAAAATCTTTTTGCATATGACAAAATCTGAAGAAACACAGAAATCTGGCCAATCACTAATTAATCAATAATTACATTTGTTATAATAGGTGGGAATAAACTGTATGTCTAGTGCCACCTGCAGGAATCACCCTGTAAGTGCAAAATCCATAACTTACCGTGTATCATTCACAATACTGGTGTCTTCCTATACGGGGGGCTTTTGGACCCTTATACAACTGCTATATCTGCATCCTAATAAGGCTCCGTTCACATGGACCGCTGTGCTAGAGTTACACTAAAGCTGTGTGATCTTAATTATTTGGTTCACAAAATATACAAAATTAACGTGGACACAGAGAAATAATACTTGTGATTGACCACACAGTCACAAGCAGAAAATCCGATTTATTGAGGAAACCGTACATCCATATATAGATTATCACTTATCATATTGATCATTGGTAAAACCTTCTAATTTCTCCTCCCTCGGGAGGGGTTTAGTCAATACTCATTAGCTTAGAGTTCTTTTCCTAAGCATTACTTGATTATTAGTGAAAGTGGACACAATATCATATCAGAGTCCACAGAAGTGTTCTAAACCTGGTATGACTTCCAGCACGTAGACACATAATCAGTCTCTTTGATTCTTACATGTTCATAGCGTCCATTTTGTATTCATTTTGTACATTGTGGCAGGTTGGCTCACTTAGCTGCTCCTAGAGGTAGACAAAGGCACACGTGGGTTAAAGTCTCTGGGTGGTTTACTGTATCATAAACCCCAAAATGGTAACAGAAAAACAGCCTTTCTGGCTCAAAGGGAAATAAAAAGTTCATAAACAGTCCTGCCCAGCACTTCTGGGCCAACACATATGGCAGCTCCCACAGGAGCATCATCCTAGGGCTTGCTTGCCTCTACACAACACAGACCAAAGAAAAAGAACTGCCTGGACATTTATTTCCCCAGCCACACCCTTGAGGTGGAGATATGGTGAGTAGGCGTCCCGCCCATCTCTTACCTACTCACCTAAAAACCCACCCATAACATGGCCGCTTAACTCCTTCAACACATATCATGCTGAAAAGAAACTTATGGGTTTCTAGATCATGGAGGAAAGCAATCTCCATGACACATATCTCCTCTCACATATCGTGCCAGTGACCCTGTCACAATATCTTCAATTTAATCCATATCCTTAACAGTCCCTCCTGTCGAGATATGCAAAATCAAAACCCTAATCTCATCGAGCCTATTGATCTGTCCTAGGGCATCGATGGTTGTTTCACCGCTTACGAGCCATCTCTAGTAGATGGACCCCCTCTTCATGGACTTGTGCAGAAGGACGTCAGATCCTATTCTCTCCCTCATCGGCATGTCTCAGGCAGGCATACTCCGGGGAATATGGCAGTCCTCTCATGGTCTCGCAGCAGCATCTTTCATCCATAGGATCCTCGAAGTCAGCGTGCATGGTCATCACTGTGGTTTCCATAGTTTTCATCATCATTTTCTTAATTCATGGAGCTACGCTCACTAATATAATCAAAACAGATAGAATTACTGCTTCAAATTTAGTGAGAGCTCTTTGCCATCCATCCCACCACCCAAACCAAGTGTCCCATTGATCTTTTACCCTTGAGTTTTGGGCTAATTCTTCTGATAGGTCAGTAGGGCCTTTGAGGGCTTTAGTTCTGCTCCCATCCACTGTTGTGTTTTCGGGTATGTAAGTACAACAGCTAGTGCCTATCATTTTGCAGACTCCTCCTGTTTCTGCCAGGATCATATCTAGGCCTGTCCTGTTCCGGAAGGCCATGATGGATGTGGGACCTAGCTGCTCAGCAAGTCCCTTTACAGCATTGCTAGTGAAATTTGCAAACCGTTATTGATAATAGTATATGTAGTTTATCAATGAAGCTCCGCACAGACAGAACATGGACCAAAAACATGTTTGTCCGAGTATACAGTATCATGATGTGAGTCACGGATTAGATTGCCCAAAGCGATGGGCTCTGGGTCTGTGAAAACCTGCTAGCTGCATCCAGTGCGGTCCGATTTTACTGACCCATAGGAGACACTAGAGAAATCCGCTATAATTTTTTTTTTTTGCATATGTCTTATCATGTGTCCGCTGGAGATGAGATAGCAGCTAGAACCACTGTTTTGTTCTCTTGCCCCTGCCAATCAACTACTTGTCACCTATCCACCACTTCATTCTGGAATATCCCTTTAAGTTGAACTATAATCACTAACGAAAGGCCAAAAAGTTGAGATCAAGTTCTCGCCTTTCATTCACAACCACATACAGCGGAACAGTCGCAGGTAACCATGGCAACCTTTCTTCTGGATACTATGTAGCAGAATTAATTCTATTAGCCACATGAATATCTCAAGTAAATATATGGGTCATAATGGATGTGGAAATGACCGTCGAGATAAAGAATGTAATCTCCTCTGGACACCTGTCCTGTATAAATAAAAGGAGTGGGAGGGATGAACAAATGAGACGTCTCTCCCTGAAAAAAAAAAAAGCTGTAATGATGTGACATAAAGGGGATGGGAGAACTACAATACCCAGATAGATTAGCGAAATTAGGATTATTTAGTCTAGAAAAAAGACGACTGAGGGGCGATCTAATAACCATGTATAAGTATATAAGGGGACAATACAAATATCTCGCTGAGGATCTGTTTATACCAAGGAAGGTGACGGGCACAAGGGGGCATTCTTTGCGTCTGGAGGAGAGAAGGTTTTTCCACCAACATAGAAGAGGATTCTTTACTGTTAGGGCAGTGAGAATCTGGAATTGCTTGCCTGAGGAGGTGGTGATGGCGAACTCAGTCGAGGGGTTCAAGAGAGGCCTGGATGTCTTCCTGGAGCAGAACAATATTGTATCATACAATTATTAGGTTCTGTAGAAGGACGTAGATCTGGGTATTTATTTATTATGATGGAATATAGGCTGAACTGGATGGACAAATGTCTTTTTTCGGCCTTACTAACTATGTTACTATGTTACTATGTGACATCAGACTCCCACACATCTGGAGTCTCCTGCCATCGGTCCGGTCCCCTTCATCGTGCACAATTCTGCATAAAGAATATCGGAGATTCAGTGCAACATATGGAAACCTAAAGCATCGGCACTGACCCAAGAAGATTTTCATCCTCATTGTGTGTGCTAAGGAGTGCAATCCCTGGTTCGCTGTTATCAGCCATCTCAGACTAGTTTTGGTAATTTTCTCCAATATTGATAGAAAATATCTGTCAAAAAATAGTAAATACATTTACCAAGTATCTAAAAACGTTGGATAAGGACACAGCAGTAATGATTGAGCTTGCAAATTGCCGGTTCCTTCAGCATTGGGCAGCAATCGAGTTTATTGCCGGTTATGTAACCATCTACACGATGACAACATGATGGTACAGTTTGACGGTATTATTACACACATCTGTCACAAGTATCAGGATCACTCCAATGGGTGGAGTAGTTCATAAAGATCTCCACCTGGTGTTGAATGAGAAAAAAAAAAAACACAAAATTGAGCTTAAATTGAGTTGTTACACATGCAGAGGTTAAACGCATGTTCACATTGGCCCCAAAACATTGAAACCTACAAAAGAAAAAAGTAAAGGAAAACCCTGATGTAACTAAGTAAAAAAGCAAAAGTGCATTTAAATAACACAGAGTTTTTAGTAATACTGTTTTTTGTTCAAAAAAATAGCACAAAAGTCATCCCACCTCGTCACGGTAACTCTGATCGGGACAGTCCTACCCTGTCTAATATTAAAACCTTACATTGTGTCATTGTTGACCTCAGTGTGAATAAGGGCAGACAAAAAGACTGGGCCCAACCAGTGAAACATTAGACTGGGGAAGCCTTATCTAGTCTCTAGCTCAAAAACAGGGAGGCCACACCCCGGCTTGCACAGAATTATTAGACAGCGTAGGACTGTCCCGATCAGAGTTACCGTGATGAGGTGGGATGGCTTTTGTGCTATTTTTTTATTAAAAAAAAACAGTATTACTAAAAACTCTGTATTATTTAAATGCACTTTTGCTTTTTTACTTAGTTACATCAGGGTTTTCGTTTACTTTTTTCTCTTGTAGGTTTCAATGTTTTGTGGCCAATGTGAACATGCGTTTAACCTCTGCATGTGTACCAACTCAATTTAAGCTCAATTTTGTGTTGTTTTTTTTTTCCTCTGTATTGTTGCATTCTGTGCAAGCCGGGGTGTGGCCTCCCTGTTTCTGAGCTAGAGACTATATAAGGCTTCCCCAGTCTAGTGTTTCACTGGTTGGGCCCAGTCCTTTTGTCTGCCCTTATTCACACTGAGGTCAACATTGACACAATGTAAGGTTTTAATATTAGACATTGTAGAACTGTCCCGATCAGAGTTACCGTGACGAGGTGGGATGGCTTTGGTGTTGAATGAATCACTACCCCCTCTCCAGACTCTACTAAACAATAAAATGTCAGGTCATTTCTCCCACTCTCATCCACAGATTAGAGATCCCCAATCCGTTTTACAAGAAACAAGTAAAAGGTCGATCTGCCATCTTTATACTGTACACGTCACCGGCATCAATCGCCAATAATGAACCGTTCGTCGGAGGGTCTACAAGAAAGACAACAGGAATTTCCATCCTACTTGGAAAACTTATAAAATGTTCAACCATTTGAACGATGGGCCATTTTTCTGCATTCCTGACCAGGTACGTTTTGTTTGTTTTTTATGTCACTTTTAAATTCTTTTTTTTTTTAAAGGGTAAAAATAAATGAGAAAAAAAATCTGAGTCTATTAAGCTTTTTTTTTAATGACCACAAGGAAACACTAAAACATCTTAAATTACGTTCTCCTTTCTGTAGGAATTGTTTTATGTATTTGACACGTGTTTCGACGAGGACGGGGCTAGAAACAGTGATCTGAACTGGAAGTGGCATTTTTCAGAATTTTTTATTTATTTTTGTTCATCTATTTCACACATTATGGTCCTATTAAGGTCATAAAATATGTTTGGAGGACATTTCAACCTTAAAATGAATTATTTAACTTGCTTATTTTCCCTGTAACTAAGGCTGGTATATTAGCCCCAGTAACAGGACAAATTCAGATTCCTGGTTGCATCTGGATCTGTCAGGACCCAAAAGGTCCTACTTCCTCCCGGCGCCGGTGATCACATGATCACTGGATCTATAGGAGGAAGCATTGTTAGTGCTTCCTATACTGCATGCATAGTGCTCGCTGAGTTCCCCTGATACTATATACTAGAGTGCCACAGTATTGCAGTACATACTGAAAATCTCAGCTGGGCTTCATAGGAGTACCAAGATGGCAGTGATGGTGACCTTCAGCATGCCCCCGACTGCCACAATAACCCATCTGTACCCCAACGTTCAACGGATTGTGATGGATGGCTGTCCGTTTCATCCTTCTTTCACTGTATCCTGCATAAAAAAACAGTCCATCGGGCGGAGAAAACGTTCAGAGGAACGTTTTTTCTGCACGTCGGAAAAATCGGTCAGCGACGCATCCTGCGCTGCTTGTCACTGGCTACAATTGCGCTGCTTGTCACTGGCTACAATGGAAGCCTATGGGCGCAGGATGCGTCGCTGACTGTGAAAAGCAGGAATCCAGCGACGGGTCCTGTCTTTTCAAAGAGAGCATGCGTGGAAGAATTTCCCGTCAGGGAAATTCTCTCTCGCTCTCTTTCTCTTTTTACTATTGATGCTGCCTATGCAGCATCAATAATAACAAGATAGAATGTGAAAAATAATAAAAAAAATAAAAAAAATCGCAATATTCTCATATATTCTCACATCACATTCGCAATGTGTTACTAGGAGCGCTAGCTGCCAGGAGCATCGCTGCGCGGGACGCCGGTAATTGAGAATACTGCGATTTTTTAATTTTTTTTAACCTGGATTGTGTTGTGTATGCGTTTTCGCAGCGGAAAACCTCTGCGAAGACGCATACACAACAGGGGCACATAGCCTCGAGGGGTCCGTCAGAAAGACGGGTCCAGGTCACACGTTTTCCACAATCTGCACAGGATCCATCATGTCAACGTCTTGACGGATCCTGTGCAGATTTGGAAGACGAAAGTGTGAAAGAAGCCTATAGCAGGCCTAAAACCCGCATCCTCCAGCTTTGCTCTCTGTAGACTGCTGGAGATTGTTTCTCTACTCTTGAACCTCAAGTTTCACCCGTTGCCGGGAGATTTTTTTTCTTCCTCTTACACAATGCAATTAATGACATCCCCAGAGTCATACGTAGAACGGCACACACGCTGTGAAAATGCATCTAATGGGATCATCTATAGCTGAGTTACAAAGAGAATCAGTATCTAAATGAGCAGTTAACTCCTGCACCGCCGCATGGTTCAGACCCGGCTAAACCTGTCCCCCTCTATCCGGCTACTAAATTATGGATTTTACTGAACGTCTGCAAATTTATATTGAATCCTACAATAGTAATCACTGTAGAACCAATAAACACATGGGCCACTTGCACAGTGAACAAGTCTGTAGGAACCTGTTCACACCACCAAAGAACTTGAAGACACAAAAGCGCACAGCGAGGTCAAAAATACTCTGTTGTAAAAAAGTCACAGTAAATAAGCAAGTGCTAGTCAAAAAATGAAAAAAATACAGGGTATTTAGTTAATACGTTTTTTTTGCAAAAAAAGTATGTTAAGCTGCTCCACCAATCGCCAAGGTATACCCATAATAGAGCAGTCCTATATAATCCCTATCTGATGTATTTACAAACCTGATCATCTGTATAGTACCTGTATAAGCAGGGTTCAAAGAGAAAATATATCCATATGGACATGCAGGATGAACAATTATAGAACCAAAAAACACGCTTTTGTGTCTTCAAGTTCTTTGGTGGTGTGAACAGGTTTCTACAAACTTGTTCACTGTGCAAGTGGCCCATGTGTTTTTTGGTTCTATAATTGTTCTCTTGTTTCTACAAGACTGGGGAGTCCACCACTCCTCTGTGGGTCAATTGCATTGTAGCGGTTCCATCCTGCACGTCCACATGGATATATTTTCTCTCTGAACCCTGCTTATACAGGTACTATACATATGATTAGGTTTTTAAATACATCAGATAGGGATTATATACATTAGATAGGACTGCTCTATTATGGGTATACCTTGGCGATTGGTGGAGCAGCTTAACATACTTTTTTTGCAAAAAAACGTATTAACTAAATACCCTGTATTTTTTTCATTTTTTGACTAGCACTTGCTTATTTACTGTGACTTTTTTACAACAGAGTATTTTTGACCTCGCTGTGCGCTTTTGTGTCTTCATATAGTAATCACTGTGCGTTCACACACTACATTCAAGAAGAGTATTAAAGGAAAATGCTTCAGGTGCACACAGGGATTTTCACCAGAAATGAAGGGGTCTTTTTTGCCTCCACCTCGCCAGTATCTGCATACGTTGATTCAACTGTATAAGAAAGCACAACAGACTGCACTTTTCTATGCAAAGGGCCGCTACAAAAAAAATTCAAAACTTGGTGATCATTAGGGTATGTGCACACGCTGCGGATTTTGCTGCGGATCCGTAGCAATTCCGCAGCTGCGGATCCGCAGCGGTTTCCCATGAGTTTACAGTACCATGTTAACCTATGGGAAACGAAAACCGCAGTGCACATGCTGCGGAAAAAACCGTGCGGAAACGCAGCGGTTTACATTCCGCAGCATGTCAATTCTTTGTGCGGATTCCGCTGCGGTTTTACACCTGCTCCAATAGAAAACTGCAGGTGTAAAGCCGCAGTAGAATCTGCAGTAGAAACCGCAATAAATCCACAGGAAAAAACGCAGCGGTTTTGCACTGCGGTTTTTCCAAATCCGCTGCAGAAAAATCCGCAGTCCTCCAGAATACATGTGCACATACCCTTATAGTTTAGTAACTTTATAGGAGACACTAGAAATCTCCAACTTTTTCTTTGCATCTTTTTTTTTAACATTTAATGCACTAGTATATAGAAATATCTGTTTGTAACAGTATATTACGCCTAAAAAAAATTAATAATTGAGATTTTTAGGCAGAGAAAATTCTGTCATACATAAGGGTATGTGTCCACTTTTAGGATTGCATCAGGATTTGATCAGGATTTTCTGCAGGTAAAATCCTGACCAAATCTGCACCTGAGGTCACTGGCAGGTCACCTGCGCTGTCCTTGCGGTTTTTCTGCAATGTAAGGACATGCTGCGTTCTTAAAAGATGCGCCGCTTGTGCGTTTTTGCAGGTATGCTGCATACGTCTTTTAATGCATAGTGGAGACGGGATTTCATGAAATCCCCTCCACTATGCTGTAACATCTGGACGCTGCGTTTTTGAGGCTGCGGCTCAACGCAGCGTCAATAATGCAGCGTTCCCTGAACGTGGAAACATACCCTAAGGCTGCAGTCACACTATTAGTATTTGGTCAGTATTTTACATCAGTATTTGTAGCCAAAACCAGGTGAGGAACAATCAGAGGAAAAGTATCATAGAAACATATGCACCACTTCTGGATTTATCACCCACTCCTGGTTTTGGCTTACAAATACTGATGTAAAATACTGACCAAATACTGCTAGTGTGACTGCAGTTTAAGGCCGGCCTCACACCAGCGTGTTTTACGGATGTAAGAGAGGTGCTGAAAATACGGATTGCACCGGTACAATGATTCTCTATGGCCAGCTCCTATCAGCTGTATTTTACTGATCCGTATTATACGGTGTTCTACGGCCGTAGAAAAACGCAGCATGCTGTGTTTTTCACTGTACTGCGCAAAAAAATATGCCAATGAAAGTCTATGGGGGCCAGAAAAATGGGCCAGAAAAATACGGATTACACACGGACCAACAGTGTGACTTGCGAGAAATACAGTGTCAGTGAGACACATATATGTATATATGTTGTTTTTTTATTTTATCTTTTTTACTGAACGAGGGTCTTCAGGTGGATTACCAGTATAATAAAATATTACAACAACCTGTGTATTTATTTCATCAAAATACTTTGTAATAATGTGTGTGTGTTTTTTAACCATTTCATACTATTGGATTAATAATGGATAGGTGTCATAATTGACGCCTCTCCATTATTAATCTGGCTTAATGTCACCTTACAATAGCAAGGTGACATTAACCCTTCATTACCCCATATCCCACCGCTACACGGGAATGGGAAGAGAGTGGCCAAGTGCCAGAATAGGCGCATCTTCCAGATGTGCCTTTTCTGGGGTGGCTGGGGGCAGATGTTTTTAGCCGGGGGTGGGGGAATATCCATGGACCCTCTCCAGGCTATTAATATCTGCCCTCAGTCACTGGCTTTACCATTCTGGCGTAGAAAATTGCGCGGGAGCCCACGCCATTTTTCCCCGCCATTTAACCCTTTAATTTAATAGCTAGAGCGCCCAAATTTTGCACATACACACTACTAACATTAGTAGTGTGGAATATGCACAAAAAAAAGGGATATGAGATGGTTTACTGTATGTAACCATGTCTCATATCATGTCGGGTTTGAGAAGGAGATAGGAAAGAAAAGCCGGCAATTGAATTACCGGCTTTTACGCTATCTAGCGCTGTATGAAATATTAATATATTTATATATTTATAAATATATATATATATATATAGACAGTATATATGCTTTTACAATTTTTTGAGCACATGGATCCATTGTATGTCCGTATGTCGGTTTTGCAAGCCTGCGAGAAAATCTCGCAGTACGGATGCCATACGGATTACATACGGAGGATGCCATGCGCAAAATACGCTGACACACCCTGCCTACGGATGACATACGGATCACTATTTTGGGAACATTTCTGTGTATTACTGCTGTAAAAAATGGACTGTATTTTTATACGCTGAGTGTGAGGCCGACCTAATAGTGCAGCCCGTGGCTCACTGGTAAAGCTGCTGCCTTCCATAACGCAGGTCCTGAGTTTGGATCCCAGCAAGAACAAGCCAGAAGATGCGAGATAAGGAAATATATAGAGGTATAAACGAAGGGCAGTCATATGCCTCCATGGGGTGGAAATCAGTAGTGAAGGCAGGCAAAAAATCAGGTCTTAGGCCAGTGAAAGTGTCTGGCTGATGTTGCCATGAGTGACAGAAGAGCTTAGCATGTTAATATGAGTTTATTATAACAGCCATTTTTAATGCTGACCTCTTGGAACAAAAAATGGAGTTCAACTGCCAAAGAGCATTTTCCTATCTTAATGGGGTTACACTTTATTCATTCCAGTGCTGGCCATTGTTGTTTATGTGACGCTGATGTGAAAATAATTATTTAAATAATGTTTCTGCTATTGACGAAAAAAGAAAAGTCTGATATGCACATATGGCTTTCAAGCCTCCATGTGGCATTGGTTATTCATAAGAATAATCTATCAGAAGTCCTTGAGATATTTCTGTACACAGATCTTGTCTATCACAATGACGACAGTACAAGCTGCCGCTATCTCTGTCTCCGGGAGGACGATGATTCTCAGTACAATGTGTTGCTGTTTATTGCTGTGTATAAATGCTGAAAGCGGAGACCTTTGTTTTCTCCTCCTATAATGGGCCAGATGTCCGCCGGCCTTGGCTCCGAAAGTGACGATTAGCTTCACCATTAAAAGCCAAAAGCGTTGTGAGATGATTTTTTTTAATGGGAGCTCTCAGAATATGAAAAAGTCATTTCAGAAACCACAGTTTTAGACGATCTTACGGTAAGGACGGTGCACCCATTGGCTGCAAGGGATAAATTACTGGACGCATCTAAGACAATGAAGGCGCCACCATTTGAAGCCGAAAAAGGCAAATCTACGAGCATATGGTGTCTTCGTTAGCGAGGAACTCACAATACATCAGTCAGGGGAGTATCTACAGGGAGCGGAGAGGTTGTGGTGCTGCATGATGGACCTATGTACAGTTATATGAAAAAGTTTGGGCACCCCTATTAATCTTAAGCTTAATGTTTTATAAAAATTGTTTTTTTTGCAACAGCTATTTCAGTTTCATATATCTAATAACTGTTGGACACAGTAATGTTTCTGCCTTGAAATGAGGTTTATTGTACTAACAGAAAATGTGCATTCTGCATTCAAACAAAATTTGACAGGTGCATAAGTATGGGCACCCTTATCATTTTCTTGTTTTAAATACTCCTACCTACTTTTTACTGACTTACTAAAGCACTTTTTTTGGTTTTCTAACCTCATTGAGCTGTGAACTTCATAGCCAGGTGTATGCAATCATGAGAAAAGCTACTTAAAGGGAACCTGTCACCCCGTTTTTTCAGATTGAGATATAAATACTGTTAAATAGGGCCTGCGCTGTGCGTTACTATAGTGTATGTAGTGTACCCTGATTCCCCACCTATGCTGAGAAATACATTACCAAAGTCGCCGTTTTCGCCTGTCAATCAGGCTGGTCAGGTCAGGTGGGCGTGGTGGCATCGCTCTTTTCATCCCCAGCTTTCCGTTGGTGGCGTAGTGGTGTGCGCATGTCCAAGTTCCAAATTCCCTGCGCGCACGTGAAGAAACAGCGCGCGATCTGCGCTGTTATCCCTTTCATCGGTGGGGGCGGCCATCTTCCTGGGGCCGCGCGTGCGCAGATGGAGTGCTCTGCTGCACGGGGCTTCCGGAAAATGGCCGCGGGATGCCGCGCGTGCGCAGAAGAGATCGCGGCGGCCATTTTCCCAAAGCCGTGCATCTCGGCTTTGGGAAAATGGCCGCCGCGATCTCTTCTGCGCACGCGCGGCATCCTGCGGCCATTTTCCTGAAGCCCCGTGCAGCAGAGCACTCCATCTGCGCACGCGCGGCCCCAGGAAGATGGCCGCCCCCACCGATGAAAGGGATAACAGCGCAGATCGCGCGCTGTTTCTTCACGTGCGCGCAGGGAATTTGGAACTTGGACATGCGCACACCACTACGCCACCAACGGAAAGCTGGGGATGAAAAGAGCGATGCCACCACGCCCACCTGACCTGACCAGCCTGATTGACAGGCGAAAACGGCGACTTTGGTAATGTATTTCTCAGCATAGGTGGGGAATCAGGGTACACTACATACACTATAGTAACGCACAGCGCAGGCCCTATTTAACAGTATTTATATCTCAATCTGAAAAAACGGGGTGACAGGTTCCCTTTAAAGTGGCCACTTGCAAGTTGTTCTCCTGTTTGATTCTCCTCTGAAGAGTGGCATCATGAAAACAACTAATGATCTGAAAACAAAGATTATTCAACATAGTTGTTCAGGGGAAGGATGCCCCCTGGTGTTACATACTTGTTATGGCACACCCTGCTGTTACATCTTTGTTATGGCTCCCCCTTCAGTTACATACTTGTTATGATGCCCCCTGGTGTGACATGTTATTGCACCCCCTGGTGTTACATACTTGTTATGGGACATGCATGTACATACTTATGGGACCCCCCTGGTGTTACATAATTGATATGGCTCTCCCTTGTGTTTTATATTTGTTATGGCGTCACCTGCTGTTACATATTGTTATTGTGCCCCTTGGTTTTACATACTTGATATGACGCCCCTGCTGTTACATATTTGTTATGGCTCCCTCTGTTGTTACATACATGTTATGGTGCCCCATCTGCTGTTACATACTTGCTATGGCAGGGGCAGCACGGTGGCGCAGTAGTTAGCACTGCAGCCTTGCAGCGCTGGAGTCCTGGGTTCTAATCCCACCCAGGACAACATCTGCAAAGAGTTTGTATGTTCTCCCCGTGTTTGCGTGGGTTTCCTCCGGGCACTCCGGTTTCCTCCCACATTCCAAAGACATACTGATAGGGAATTTAGATTGTGAGCTCCATCGGGGACAGTGATGATAATGTGTGCAAGCTGTAAAGCGCTGCGGAATATGTTAGCGCTATATAAAAATAAAGATTATTATTATATGGCTCCCTCTGCTGTTGCATACATGTTATGGTGCCCCCTCTGCTGTTGCATACTTGCTATGGCGCCCCTGCTGTTACATACTTGTTATGGCGCCCTCTGCTGTTACATACTTGTTATGGCGCCCTCTGCTGTTACTTACATACTTGTTATGGCGCCCTCTGCTGTTACATACTTGTTATGGCGCCCTCTGCTGTTACATACTTGTTATGGCGCCCTCTGCTGTTACATACTTGTTATGGCGCCCTCTGCTGTTACATACTTGTTATGGCGCCCTCTGCTGTTACATACTTGTTATGGCGCCCCTGCTGTTACATACTTGTTATGGCGCCCTCTGCTGTTACATACTTGTTATGGCGCCCTCTGCTGTTACATACTTGTTATGGCGCCCTCTGCTGTTACATACTTGTTATGGCGCCCTCTGCTGTTACATACTTGTTATGGCGCCCTCTGCTGTTACATACTTGTTATGGCGCCCTCTGCTGTTACATACTTGTTATGGCGCCCTCTGCTGTTACATACTTGTTATTGCGCCCTCTGCTGTTACATACTTGTTATGGCGCCCTCTGCTGTTACATACTTGCTATGGCGCCCTCTGCTGTTACATATTGCTAGGGCGCCCTCTGCTGTTACATAATTGTTATGGCACCCCCTGATGTTATATGCTTGTTATGGCGCCCTCTGCTGTTACATACTTGTTATGGCGCCCTCTGCTGTTACATACTTGTTATGGCATCCTCTGCTGTTACATACTTGTTATGGCACCCTCTGCTGTTACATACTTGTTATGGCGCCCTCTGCTGTTACATACTTGTTATGGCGCCCTCTGCTGTTACATACTTGTTATGGCGCCCTCTGCTGTTACATACTTGCTATGGCGCCCCTGCTGCTACATACTTGCTACGGCGCCTCGGCTGTTACATACTTGATATGGCGCCCTCTGCTGTTACATATTGCTAGGGCGCCCTCTGCTGTTACACACTTGTTATGGCTCCCTCTGCTGTAACATACAGGTTATGGTGCCTCCTCTGCTGTTACATACATGTTATGGTGCCCCCTCTGCTGTTACATACTTGCTATGGCGACCTTGCTGGTACATACTTGTTATGGCACCCTCTGCTGTTACATACTTGCTATGGCACCCTCTGCTGTTACATATTGCTAGGGCGCCCTCTGCTGTTACATAATTGTTATGGCACCCCCTGATGTTATATGCTTGTTATGGCACCCTCTGCTGTTACATACTTGTTATGGCGCCTCTGCTGTTACATACTTGCTATGGCGCCCTCTGCTGTTACATATTGCTAGGGCGCCCTCTGCTGTTACATACTTGTATGCTTACTGTCAATTAAAAAGCTATTTTTTTCAAAGGGAACCTGTCACATTGAACGTGTCATCTCATCTGCCAGCAGTAGGTTATACAGGAGGAGGAGAGAAACAGACTGATGAGTATCAGAATCAGTATAATCTACATTATATTTGATTCAATCCCTGCTCATTCTGGGCTCAGGAGTCACGCGAGCAGTGACAGATACTTATGGCTGCACGCTTACACAGGAGGGCTGCCAATCACTCGTTAGGACCACCATCTTGCCTATTAAGCCCTGAATGAGCAGGGATTTAATTGAACACAGTAAATGTGAGGCCGGGATCACACATACGCGAGCAGAGCGTGCGGCAGCACGGCAATACATGGAGCTGCACGCTCCGCTCCGGAGTGCCGCGCCAGAGCTAGGTTTTCATCTGCGAGACTCGGCAGTATCTCGCATATGTGTGATCCCGGCCTTATGAATTTGACTTCATAAACGTATAGAGTTGTATATTCAGTTCCTCCTGCTCTGTAATGTGATGCCCATAGATTGCCAACAATCCCAAAATGATGTTTTCTTTATAGAAGCTCCCCTCCTCCCAACAAAGTTTGTATCCTCTTAATATAGTGCAATCATCATATTATATAGCACTGTGCACTTACAATTGCTCATTTTACTTTCTACCCAGATAATTCTTCTCTTTTCTCTGTAGAAACAGGAAGCCTCTTGTCCCTGCATTTATCATGCCCTTCTTCATCTCCTGACCCAGCTGCTCCCTCCTTTCCTTTGCTATAGACTTTTGCAGTGACTCAACCTGTGCAGAGAAAATTGACCTCCTGTTTCTAGAGCTTAGAAGCATTCAGCTAGTCAGTTTTTAATCATGTGATCTCATAGACCTAATGGAAAAGAGAAGAATTATGTGGGTAGAAAGGCAAAATGAGGGGAGGAAGAGGACCTGGATTCACAGTCACACTGATAAGTACTGCTATATATTGTTCACCATGCTACTGCTTTCTAGTTAGTGTTTTATCTCACCCCAGAGTTCAATTCACAGCTATATTTTTCAGTACTGCTGTTTAATGTCCTCCATGTTGTTCCTGCTTTCCAGTCAATGTTTCATCTCACCCGAGTGCTGGATTCACAGCCGCACTGCTAAGTATTAGTGTATAATGTTCAACATGCTGCTGCTTTCTAGTAAGTGATTTAGCTCACCCCTAGAGCTGTATTCACAGCTATACTGCTCAGTGATGCTGTATGATGTCCTCTATGTTGTTTTAGTTTCTGAATACATAGAGAAAATAGAGTGGGAGTCTCTCATGTCTGTGTGTGGGAGAATACATAGCAGCTTAGAGATAACAGAAAATTAAAGATGGAGCCTGCAGAGGAGAAGAATGGTGAAAAATGCATGCAAGTCACATGATGGCCCGAAATAGTGTCATTCCTCATGTACACACATGACTGACAGCTCATGCTGAAAAGTCTCCTGAAATAATGCTTTGACCACATACAGCACAAATGTCCTTCCTATATTTACAACACTGTATCAGTGCACCATTACGGTATTACTGTGCGGACACCAGGCTGCATTGCTTTACCATAGGTGGTCTAGACTAGATACAAACTTTCAGCGGTCAGCAGGAAAAAAAGGTTGAACTGCTTCTCTGCTAGGGCTGGATTCACACATCCATGCTCACAGTCCGAGTGCAGAACCCAGCGCACAGACTGTCCGGTAGTCTGAAAACCTAAGATTGATAGCAGTATATGGGTATGTGCACAAGTATTCCTGAGGTCTACGGATTTTTCCGCAACGGATTTGTAAAAACCGCAGGTAAAAGGCACAGCGTTTACCTGCGGATTTACCGCGGTTTTTGTGCAGATTCCACTGCGGTTTTACACCTGCGGTTTTCTATTATGAAGCAGGTGTAAAACCGCTGCGGATTCCGCACAAAGAATTGACATGCTGCGTAATGTAAACCGCTGCGTTTCCGCACAGTTTGTTCAGCAGCATGTGCACTGCAGATTGCGTGTCCCATAGGTTTACATTGTACTGTAAACGCATGGGAAACTGCTGCGGACCCGCTGCTGCGGAAACGATGCGGATCTGCAGCAAAATCCGCAGCGTGTGAACATAGCCTATGAGGATGTCGCATTCAGATCAGAAGGCATGACAGGTCTGTGAATCCAGTCTTACTCACACATAATAATAAATGTTTTTTTTCTGTGCATTGGCTACACATTTATAATGCAAACGCACTACATTTGAAGTATAAATGTAATAGTATGAGGCGGGTGGTTTCAATTAGCAAAAACATAAAAGCCAATCAAATGCACTTTTTTTTCTTTTTGCAACAACCTGTGAAAGCCTTGCTAGGAAAAACCCATATACCCCACAAGGCTGCGGCTCCGCCGTTCTGCTCATGTTCCCAATCAGTGGGAGTTGGATAACACCGATGGACTTGCAGACGGCCTATTTAGCAATATTTTTTTCTTTCTTAACTCTCCACCCACGTTAAATCCCTGTTGCACTCAGCACAGAAACCAGATCAAAGGCAAATGTCAGAAATGATAATTCCAAAGGAAAGATCTTATGGGAATGTATCCCAATTACTGACTATTACAGTGGAGAGTGCAAATATACTGTCAGAGAGGGGAAAGAAAGCTGAAATGCTATCAGTCTCAGCAGCTATTCACCGACGGGAGGAAGACTACAAAAATCCCTTTTTTTTTATAGGAACCAATTCCAACATTATTATTTTAAATTATCATTATTCTATACTCAAAATTACTATTTGCCAGATACATTAAAATAATGTTTTTCAATAATTTTAATTTCAACAATTAGTGCTGATTTATTTCTTACTCTCTCTATAGTGAACGTCAGTTTTTCTGATACAGAACTCCAAATCCCCTGTATGGATATATTATAATTTCTGGCCACCACTAGAGGGAGCTAAAAAGCTTACTGTATACTGTTCATATGCAAAACTCAATAATAAGCCTGTATGCAGTAAGCTCCCCCTAGTGGTGGCTTCAGGCAGCTAGAATTTTATTATTTGCCAGTATGTCTATGCAGAGGATTTGGAGCTGTGTAAAAGAAAAAACTGCTAGAATTATACAATTTATAGTCTAAATAATAAGCACAAAATGTCAGACGTAGAAACAATACTATTAAGGCCAGTATTAATCTATGTATAATTCTGCAAAGCATGAACAACTTAATTGGTGACACTCTAATGGATTACTGTAGTGGAAACTAAAATACTATATTTTCCTCCTAGAGATGCTGATAGGAAAAAGGATTAAATACAGGTGGTAACCCAGAGGACAGACTGTTTGTTGTCCCTAAAATGCCAATCTCATAGCATTGCCCAAAGTGCCAGCTTCCAAATAATGCCCATAGTGCCAACCTCATAGTAATGCCCATAATGCCAACCTCATAGTAATGCCCATAGTGCCAGCCACATAGTAATGCCCATAGTGCCAACCTCATAGTAATTCCCATAGTGCCAACATCATAGTAATGCCCATAGTGCCAGCCTCATAGTAATTCCCATAGTGCCAACCTCATAGTAATGCCCATAGTGCCAGCCACATAGTAATGCCCATAGTGCCAACCTCATAGTAATTCCCATAGTGCCAACATCATAGTAATGCCAATAGTGCCAGCCACATAGTAATGCCCATAGTGCCAGCCTCATAGTAATTCCTATAGTGCCAGCCTCATAGTAATTCCCATAGCGCCAGCCTCATAGTAATGTCCATAGTGCCAACCTCATAGTAATGCCCATAGTGCCAACCTCATAGTAATGCCCATAATGCCAACCTCATAGTAATGCCCATAGTGCCAGCCACATAGTAATGCCCATAGTGCCAACCTCATAGTAATTCCCATAGTGCCAGCCACATAGTAATGCCCATAGTGTCAGCCACATAGTATGCCCATAGCGTCAGCCTCATATTAATGCCCATAGTGTCAGCCTCATAGTAATGCTCATAGTACCAGCCTCATAGTAATGTCCATAATGCCAGCCACATAGTAATGCCCATAGCGTCAGCCTCATAGTAATGCTCATAGTACCAGCCTCATAGTAATGCCCATAATGCCAGCCACATAGTAATGCCCATAGCGTCAGCCTCATAATACCCATAGTGTCAACCTCATAGTAATGTCCATAGTGCCAGCCTCATAGTAATGTCCATAGTGCCAGCCTCATAGTAATGCCCATAGTGCCAGCCTCATAGTAATTCTCATAGCGTCAGCCTCATTGTAATGCCCATAGTATCAGCCGCATAGTAATGCCCATAGTGCCAGCCACATAGTAATGCCCATAGCGTCAGACTCATATTAATGCCCATAGTGCCAGCCACATAGTAATGCCCATAGCGTCAGCCTCATAATACCCATAGTGTCAACCTCATAGTAATGTCCATAGTGCCAGCCTCATAGTAATGCCCATAGTGCCAGCCTCATAGTAATGCCCATAGTGCCAGCCTCATAGTAATGTCCATAGTGCCAGCCTCATAGTAATGCCCATAGTGCCAGCCTCATAGTAATTCTCATAGCGTCAGCCTCATAGTAATGCCCATAGTATCAGCCTCATAGTAATGCCCATAGTGCCAGCCACATAGTAATGCCCATAGCGTCAGACTCATATTAATGCCCATAGTGCCAGCCTTATAGTAATGCCCATAGTGCCAGCCTCGTAATACCCATAGTGCCAGCCTCATAGTAATGCCCATAGTGCCAGCCTCATAGTAATGCCCATAGTGCCAGCCTCATAGTAATACCCATAGTGCCAGCCTCATAGTAATGCCCATAGTGCCAGCCTCATAATACCCATAGTGTCAGCCTCACAGTAATGTCCATAGTGCCAGCCTCATAGTAATGTCCATAGTGCCAGCCTCATAGTAATGCCCATAGTGCCAGCCACACAGCAGTGCACTTAGTGCCAGAGCCAACCTTAGGAGGACTTTCTCCACCTCATAGATCCCATAGTAGTGGCATAAACAGCACCTACCCAAAGGATGCATCATGACTTACACATCACATTGTAAAAAATAATGAATGTCCAGAATAAATAAAATAAAAATGTGAAGGAAGTAATATTAGTAAAAAATAATCACAGCAAATGCAAAACTGAGGGTGGATTGAAGAGGAGCTGCAGTACCCTCTATGACCAATAGGTGGCAATGAAAGTTTTCCATTCTTGGTACCAAAAAAAATAAGAAAACAGCATTACTTTATGTAGCTCTTAAAACAGAAGGAAACATTTTGTTTAACCCAGGATTGGGCACAGACAGGAGAGGACCCCTGTGCTAGGACCCTCTGCAGACCAGTCATAGTGCACAATTCCACCTGCTTTGGAGGAGGCAGTGGCCCCCTTACATCTTCGTACAGGTTGCACCAATGTTATGTCCACCCCGGCTTCATCTCTTAATGAGGCGGGATTTTTTCCAGTTTTGTTTTCCCTTTTCCATCTTACAAGAGCCATATGTGTTTTCTTTATCCGTCCACAGAGCCGTATGAAGATTTGCTTTTCATTGAGGGACGAGCTGTAGATATCAATAACACCATTCATTTTACCATGTAATGTACTAAACAAAAAACGGCAAAAAATCCAACGTAAAATAGCAAAAACACACAAAAAAAACTTGTATGAATTTTTTCCAGACCTTTTCATTTTCCAGCCATTGGAGCTGTATGAGGGTTTATTTTATGCGTAATAAGCTGTGGTCTGTAATGGCACCATTCCGGGGTACGCACAAAGTCTTCACTGCATTCTGAGGGGTTGGCGGGACCAAAAAGACCCATAATGGAAGTGTATCAATTTTTTTGTTCTTTGGGCTCTTATTAATTTTATATTTTCATAGATTGCTCTTTTACGGATGTAGAGATGCCAAATATGCTTATTATGGCTGATAAAATGGAAAAAAATTCTAATTTTTTAAATTTATTTTTTTAAATATTTAAAGTTTTTTTTGTTTTTCCCTTCGTTTTTCAATTTTGATACAGGACTTGAACCTGCGATCATTTCATCACATCCCAGGTGTGATTATTACTTAACGACAACCCCCAAATATATAATGTCTCATCAGCATCTAATGAACATTAATCCATGTTAGGCCGGGATCACACATGCGAGAAACACATCCGTGTCTCGCATGTGAAATCCAAGCTCTGGCGCCGGCACTGTGGAGCGGAGCGTGCGGCTCCATGTGTTCCTATGCGGCCGCACGCTCCGCTCTGGAGTTCCGGTGCCAGAGCTTGGATTTCACATGCGAGACTAGGATGTGCTTCTCGCATGTGTGATCCTGGCCTTAGAGAAAAGGTCTGAGCGGCTTTTTAGGAAGGATCACGTCCGCTCTCACACACTAATGATCACAATCTTCTCCGCTTCTTTGTCATTTAGCAGATCAATATTTCTTGGAAAACTTTCTAAAAATATCCTCAGACTAAATCTATGGCCGGAAGTTCATGACCGAAACGTCTGATCCTTCCATCTGCTTAATTCATTGTAAACAGCCTAAATAAATGAACTAAACTGAGATCTAGATACAATGTATCCAAATATAGAGAGCAGACACATCCCTTATATACCACACCACACCGGACACATGACCTATATACTGCACCACACTGGACACATCCTCTATATACTGCACCACATGGGACACATCCTCTATAAACTGCACCACACGGGACACATCCTCTATATACTACACCACACGGGACACATCCTCTATATACTACACCACACGGGACACATCCTCTATATACTACACCACACGGGACACATCCTCTATATACTACACCACACGGGACACATCCTCTATATACTGCACCACACGGGACACATCCTCTATATACTGCACCACACGGGACACATCCTCTATATACTACACCACACGGGACACATCCTCTATATACTACACCACATGGGACACATCCTCTATATACTACACCACACGGGACACATCCTCTATATACTGCACCACACGGGACACATCCTCTATATACTACACCACACGGGACACATCCTCTATATACTGCACCACACGGGACACATCCTCTATATACTACACCACACGGGACACATCCTCTATATACTACACCACACGGGACACATCCTCTATATACTACACCACACGGGACACATCCTCTATATACTGCACCACACAAGACACATCCTCTATATACTACACCACACGGGACACATCCTCTATATACTACACCACACGGGACACATCCTCTATATACTACACCACACGGGACACATCCTCTATATACTGCACCACACGGGACACATCCTCTATAAACTGCACCACACGGGACACATCCTCTATATACTACACCATACGGGACACGTCCTCTATATACCACACCACACGGGACACATCCTCTATATACTACACCACACGGGACACATCCTCTATATACTGCACCACACGGGACACATCCTCTATATACTGCACCACACGGGACACATCTTCTATATACTACACCACACGGGACACATCCTCTATATACTGCACCACACGGGACACATCCTCTATATACTGCACCACACGGGACACATCTTCTATATACTACACCACACGGGACACATCCTCTATATGCTGCACCACACGGGACACATCCTCTATATACTGCACCACACGGGACACATCCTCTATATACTACACCACACGGGACACATCCTCTATATACTGCACCACACGGGACACATCCTCTATATACTACACCACATGGGACACATCCTCTATATACATTATACCACACGGGACACATCCTCTATATACTGCACCACACGGGACACATCTTCTATATACTACACCACACGGGACACATCCTCTATATGCTGCACCACACGGGACACATCCTCTATATACTGCACCACACGGGACACATCCTCTATATACTGCACCACACGGGACACATCCTCTATATACTGCACCACACGGGACACATCTTCTATATACTACACCACACGGGACACATCCTCTATATACTGCACCACACGGGACACATCCTCTATATACTGCACCACACGGGACACATCCTCTATATACTACACCACACGGGACACATCCTCTATATACTGCACCACACGGGACACATCCTCTATATACTACACCACACGGGACACATCCTCTATATACTACACCATACGGGACACGTCCTCTATATACTGCACCACACGGGACACATCCTCTATATACTACACCACACGGGACACATCCTCTATATACTGCACCACACGGGACACATCCTCTATATACTGCACCACACGGGACACATCTTCTATATACTGCACCACACGGGACACATCCTCTATATACTGCACCACACGGGACACATCCTCTATATACTGCACCACACATCTTCTATATACTACCCCACACGGGACACATCCTCTATATACTACAACACACGGGACACATCCTCTATATACTGCACCACACGGGACACATCTTCTATATACTACACCACACGGGACACATCCTCTATATACTGCACCACACGGGACACATCCTCTATATACTGCACCACACGGGACACATCCTCTATATACTGCACCACACATCTTCTATATACTACCCCACACGGGACACATCCTCTATATACTACAACACACGGGACACATCCTCTATATACTACACCACACGGGACACATCCTCTATATACTGCACCACACGGGACACATCCTCTATATACTGCACCACACGGGACACATCCTCTATATACTACACCACATGGGACACATCCTCTATATACATTATACCACACGGGACACATCCTCTATATACTACACCACACAGGACACATCCTCTATATACTACACCACACGGGACACATCCTCTATATACTACACCACACGGGACACATCCTCTATATACTGCACCACACGGGACACATCCTCTATATACATTATACCACACGGGACACATCCTCTATATACTACACCACACGGGACACATCCTCTATATACTACACCACACGGGACACATCCTCTATATACTGCACCACACGGGACACATCCTCTATATACTACACCACATGGGACACATCCTCTATATACATTATACCACACGGGACACATCCTCTATATACCACACAGGACACATGACCTATATACTGCACCACACTGGACACATCCTCTATATACTACACCACACGGGACACATCCTCTATATACTACACCACACGGGACACATCCTCTATATACTACACCACACGGGACACATCCTCTATATACTTTACCACATGGGACACATCCTCTATATACATTATACCATACGGGACACGTCCTCTATATATGATATGATGTCGTCCTCTTCTGGTCTTCATTCCGCAGCTTCGGCGCAGGTGTACTGATTTGCCCTGTTGAGGGCAGAGCAAAGTACTGCAGTGCGCAGGTGTGTTATGATCTGGTGGCCTTGGAGCAGCATGAGACGTACTCTGGAGAAGGTGGAACCTATACTGACCGCAAACCCTGAACTCAACAGCGCAACCAGAAGTAGCCGTGGGGGGTACCCAACACTCCCTAGACCCCTCGACACAGCCTAAGAAATAACTACCCCTAAAGACAGAAACAGGAAACCTATCTTGCCTCAGAGAAAATCCCCAAAGGAAAGACAGCCCCCCACAAATACTGACTGTGAGAGGAGAGGGAAATAACATACGCAGAAATGAAATCAGGATTTAGCATAGGAGTCCATATTAGCTAAAAAGAAAGAATAGAACAGAGTACTATGCGGTCAGTATTAAAACACTAGAAAATATCCACCACAGAAAATACAAAACACCACATCTGACTAAAGACATGGAGGGTATATCTGCATCTCCAGAGAAATAGCTAGGCTGCAAAAAATCCTTCACAAACTAAGCTGGACAAGACAAAAACATGAAAATGCACAGAACTATAAGGTCCACAGCAGGTGGACAGCAAAAACAAAGCCAGGACTTATCTTTGAAGAAAAGCACAGCAAACAGGAGAGACCAGAAGGGATGTGAATCCTCCAAAAACAATGGACAACTGGCACTGACCAAAGGATCGAGCAAGGCTATATAGCCCAGCCCAAATTGCAAAAAATGGATACACCTGATAAATGCTGTGATCCAACTACCGCAGCACTACCACTCATAACCACCGGAGGGAGCCCAAGAGCAGAATTCACAACACAGGTGCTGGGCCTCTCTGACCTTTCCCGGCGCCTGCGCACTGCAGTACTTTGCTCTGCCCTCAACAGGGCAAATCAGTACGCCTGCGCAGGAGCTGCGGCAAGACAAGAAGAGGACGGCATCATATTAAGATAGGAGGTGCCGGACCCGGGCCGCGATGCCCATCGGACCGGACCGCAGCGGGACCGCCCCTGGGTGAGTATAATCTAACCTGTTTTTCTTATCTTTCAGGTGACATCGGGGGCTTATGTACAGCATTACAGAATGCTGTAGATAAGCCCCTGATGCTGGTGGCCTTAGTTTATAGGCCATTTTTGGGGTGACAGTGCAGTTAAAGGGAATCCATCAACTGTACACAGAGTGCAGCCTGTTGTGAATTCCGTTCTTGGGCTCCCTCCGGTGGTTGTAAATGGCACTTTTGTGAATTCTGCCCTTGGGCTCCCTCTGGTGGTTTTGAGTGGAACTGCCGCTCCTTGGGTTTAGCTTTAGCAGCTGCTTTCACTAATCGTCTCTCCTGGCTCTGCTATTTAACCTGGCTCTAGTCTTCAGCCTATGCCACTTGTCAATGTTCTCTGGCTGGATTCACATCTCTGCTTGGATTCTCCTGGTTTCCTGACCAGTTCTGCAAAGATAAGTTCTGGCTTTGCTCATTTCAGTCCACATGTTGTGGACTTATTGTTCTGTGCATTCTATTTTTGTCCAGCTTGTCATTATGGATTTTTTTCTGTTAGCTGGAAGCTCTGGGAAGCAGATTTACCCTCCACACCTTTAGTCAGGTGTGGAGATTTTGTAAACTCTGTGTGGATTGTTTTGTAGTTTTTATACTGACCGCACAGTATCCTTTCCTGTCCTATCTATCAAGCTAGACTGGCCTCCTATGCTAAAATCTGATTTCATCTCTGCGTATGTTATTTTCCCCTCCTCTCACCGTCAATATTTGTGGGGGGCTATCTTTCCTTTGGGGATTTTCTCAGAGGCAAGATAGGTTTCCTGTTTCCATCTTTAGGGGAAGTTAGATCTTAGGCTTTGCCGAGGGGTCTAGGGAGCGTCAGGTACCCCCCACGGCTATTTCTAGTTGCGCTGCTAGGTTCAGGGTCTGCGGTCAGTACAGATACCACCTCCTTCAGAGCTTGTCTCATGTTGTTCCTAAACCACCAGATCATAACAGCAGCCCAAAACAACAGAAGGTAGCGCACAGACAGAGGGAGAGACACAGAGCTGAAGACGTATTCACACAGTTGTACATGAAAGATAAAAGGAACCCAAAGAGACCTTCAGTATGCGTGAAAACCCACAGACCCTGAATGTAACCGAATGGTAAAATTGATGAGAAGGGGAACATGAAAATAAACCTGAGCAAGATACTCCTGCACTGGGAAGCTACGACGCCAAACATTTATCTTAGAATATAGCCAGTAAAGACGCCATATGCCATGAGAGTATAAAAAGCCCTCATACGATGTGATAGGACAAACCAAAATGAGGAAGTGAAAACACCTGCATAGAAGCAACACAGCAAAGCAAAGACAGGAGCATCATCAGCAGGAGGACAGAGACCACACAGGCTCATGTCAGACATGGAGGGAAAATGACTCACAGCCAGAGGTCACTGGATCGAGCCCCGGAGTTGAGTCAAGTCACAATTGTTTTAAAGACAGGTGAAGATGGTTAAAAAATAATACTGCGACTATGTGAAATGAGGCAGAAGTTTGTGCTCGTATGTGTCTCATGAGAAGTTTGCTTATTTTCTGCTTGACACATCACCATCTGTTGGTCAGTAGTGGTACTACAGGCGGATAACTCTCGAATGCACTAGCTCTATTAGTGATGAGCGAGTATACTCGTTGCTCGGGTAATCTCCGAGTATTTGTTATTGCTCGGAGATATAGTTTTCATCGCCTCAGTTGCATGATTTACGGCTGCCAGATGTGCTGAATACATGTGGGGATTGCCTGTTTGTTAGGGAATTCCCACATGTATTCAGCCTGTCCAGCAGCCATAAATCATGCAGCTGAGGAGATTAAAACTAAATCTCCGAACAATAACAAATACTCGGAGATCACCTGAGCATGCTCGGGAAAACCCGAGCAACGAATACTCTCGCTCATCACTATTTTTTTTTCCCATTGTGTTCAACATTAATGGATCAATCTCCTGGGAGAGAGTTTTCTATATAGCAAATACTCTATTCTCATATATCACTATAGTAAGTACTTGGGATTTACTTACGATGGTTGTTTTATTTTTCCATTTAATTTTGAAGTCACTTCATCATAAAACTGCAAAAAAGAAATATAAGGGTATGTGCACACGCAGGGGGGATCTCTGCGGATTTTTCTGCACCTGTTTTTGTACATCCGCAGGTAAACCGCACTGCGGATTACCTGTGGATTTACCGCAGTTTTTGTATGGATTCCACCTGCGGTTTTACACGTGCAGATTCCTATTGTGGAGCAGGTGTAAAACCACAGCGGAATACACACAAAGAATTGACATTCTGCGGAATGTAAACTGCTGCATTTCGTGAGTTTTTTTCCGCAGCTGGTGCACTGCGGATTCTGTTTTCCATAAGTTTACATGGTACTGTAAACCAGGGGTGTCAAACTGCATTCCTCGAGGGCCGCAAACCATGCGGGTTTTCAAGATTTCCTTAGCTTTGCACAAGGTGCTGTAATCATGATGTGTGTAGGTGATTAAATTATCACCTGTGCAGTACAAGGAAATCCTGAAAACATGACCTGTTTGCAGCCCTTGAGGAATGCAGATTGATACCCCTGCTGTTAACTCATGGAAGACAGCTGCATGTCCGCAGTAAAATCCGCACCATGTGCACATAGACTAACATTACAAACGATTGTAGTTCTCTTGGTGGTTAAGAAACCATCTGTTGTCTGTTGCCAGCTTAGTAAAAATATCTGCACCCATTCCCAAGGGCATAACTATAGTGAGTGCAGGATGTGCAGTCACACCTGGGGCCACAGGGGTCTCTTTGGCCCATATGAATAGACCATTAGTTGGAGGTCTTGCTGGAGATTATTTTACACTGGGACCATCAAGCTTCAAGTTAGGCAACTGCCCATAACAATTCATGGGAATAGACACACATTCCTCACATTTTGGATAAAGCGACTTTAAGGGTAAGGTTCCACGTTCCGGATTGCTGGCGCTTTTGACGGAGTGGAAAACTCGCTCCGCCCAAAGCGCCGCCCCCTTCTATATGCCTGGTGATTCCGGATGTGTTAATTGCACACATCCAGAATCTCCACACCCCATTCATAGGGCCCTGTGATTTACCTTGCGTCGCCACAAGGTAAACGGACATGCTGCTTTCTAAAAAGACGTGCCGCATGTCTGGAAACGCAGGGCCACCTGGTGCGTGTTCGCACACATAGTGGAGACGGGATTTCATAAAATCCACTCCACTATGCTGTAACATCTGGACGCTGCGGGTTGAACGCTGCGGTTGTATGCAGCGTTCAATCCGCAGCTAATCCGGATGTAATCCTGAACGTGGACACATACGTGCACACGTTGCGGATTTTGCTGCGGATTGGCCGCTGCAGATTTGCAGCAGTTTTCTGTGAGTTACAGTACCATGAAAACTCCGCAGTGCACATGCTGCAGAAATAACCGCGCGGAAATGCTGCATTGTTTATTCCGCAGCATGTCAATTCTTTGTGCGGATTCTGCAGCGGTTTACACCTGCTCCATAATAGGAATCCGCTAGTGTAAAGTGTAAAACCGCAGGTGGAATCCACACAAAAACCGTGAAAAAAAGCAGTAAATCCGCAGTGCGGTTTTCCTGTGGATTTACCAAAATCAGTGCAGAAAAATCTGCACACCTTTCCGCAACGTGTGCACACGTAAGGGTATGTGCACACGTTGCGGATTTGACTGCGGATCCGCAGCAGTTTTCCATGCGGTGTACAGTACCATGTAAACCTATGGAAAACAAACCGCTGTGCACATGCTGCGGAAAATTCCATGCAGAAACGCAGCGGTTTATTTTCCGCAGCATGTCAATTCTTTGTGCGGAAACGCAGAGTTATGCACCCATTGACTATACATTGAGAAAGGCAAATCCGCACATCAAAAAAAACGCAGGAGAATCCACAAGAAATCGGCATCAATACTGCATTAAATCCGCAACCATTTTGGCCTGCGTTTTCTGCCAAGAGATGCGGATTCTGTGCGGAAAAATCCGCAGACAAATCCGCAACGTGTGCACATACCCTTAAGTGTTGGGGAAAAAAAAGATGGAAAAACTGGAGTCTCCATTGCAGGAGAAGGGGCTGACCTCCATGACTGAGTTTGGTATTAATGGTGGTCTAAACATGGGGTCACCGTAGGGAGGGGGCTGTTCCCGGTAGTCCTCAAGGGCTGGGAGAGGGCACAGTCTAATGAATGGGGAGGGGAATGCAAGTAGTAAAAACGCTGCAAAAATTCACAGAAAATGCATGTATTTTACATGACGTTTTTACTGCCAGCACTTGTCGTGAATGCTACCTATTAGTGATGAGCGAATATACTTCTTGCTCATGTTCTCCAGAGCACGCTCGGGTGGTCTCCGAGTATTTGACTGCTCAGAGATTTAGTTTTTATTGATTCAGCTGCTTGATTTACAGCTATTAGCCAGGCTGAGTACAAGTGGGGGTTGCCTGGTTGCTAGGGAATTCCCACATGTAATCAAGTGGACTAGTAGTCGCAAATCATCTATCTGTGGCAAGGAAACCTAAATCTCCGAACACTAACAAATACTCGGAGACCACACGAGCGTGCTCAGGAAATCTCGAGTAACGAGTATACTCGCTCATCACTACTCCCTATGTCTGTGTAAGCTGCACACTGAACCATTCAAGCAATCCCTCCACCTACAGAACTGCAACCTCCAAGATGTCATGTGTTATGATAAGGTAATTCAGTACCACAATGGTCATAGAGGTCAGAGCACATACAGTGACCTGACAATAACCCAAAAACATAGAACGAGCTCTGAGACGTGGGAACTCTGCTGACCGCAATCCCCAATCCTCTCCAACCACACAAGAGGCAGCCGTGGATTGCGCCTAACGCTCCCTATGCAACTCGGCACAGCCTGAGAAACTAGCTAGCCTGAAGATAGAAAATAAGCCTACCTTGCCTCAGAGAAATACCCCAAAGGAAAAGGCAGCCCCCACATATAATGACTGAGTTAAGATGAAAAGACAAACGTAGAGATGAAATAGATTTAGCAAAGTGAGGCCCGACTTTCTGAACAGAGCGAGTATAGGAAAGGTAACTTTGCGGTCAACACAAAACCCTACAAAAACCACGCAAAGGGGGCAAAAAGACCCTCCGTACCGAACTAACGGCACGGAGGTACACCCTCTGTGTCCCAGAGCTTCCAGCAAGCAAGAAAAAACAAATAGACAAGCTTGACAGAAAAAAACAGCAAACAAAATAGCAAAGCGGAACTTAGCTATGCAGAGCAGCAGGCCACAGGAACGATCCAGGAGGAAACAGGTCCAATACTAGAACATTGACTGGAGGCCAGGATCAAAGCACTAGGTGGAGTTAAATAGAGCAGCACCTAACGACTTCATCACATCACCTGAGGAAGGAAACTCAGAAGCCGCAGTACCACTTTCCTCCACCAACGGAAGCTCACAGAGAGAATCAGCCGAAGTACCACTTGTGACCACAGGAGGGAGCTCTGCCACAGAATTCACAACAGTCATGCCCTCTGAGATCTGACACCAGCAAGACTATTGTGTGTAAGAAAAGACAAAGGAAAGTTCTTCTGCTTTAAAGGAAAGGTATAATCAAGAAATGACCTATTATTTAAATCAGGTTTTTGCGTTAAATGTATATTTTTTTGTTTGGCAATGCTAATCCACATGTACATTAGCATCAATAGACTGGCTCAGACCTTATCATATGTATTAAAGCATTTCATGACTGTGTGTAAAGGCCACTATCAATGGGAGGAGAATGTGTGCTGTGACATCACCTATTGTGAATGGTGGATCCTGTGTTATCTACTGTATATTATTATTATTATTATTATACATTTTTATAGCGCCATTTATTCCATGGCGCTTTACATGTGCACTCGATTCGGCCGCCCCACTCATGCATAGTAAAACTCGTACAATTAACAGGCAGCCCTGGCTGACCAGCCTGACCAAAGAATTGAGACGGGCTTCCAGGATTGCTGAGCGGAGATGGAAGCGATCCCACTCTGCCGACCACTTCACTGCATACAAGCAGTCCCTCGCCAGCTTCAAGTCTGCGCTCACTGCCGCAAAACAAACTTACTTCTCATCCCTCATATCCTCCCTGTCCCACAACCCTAAACAGCTTTTCAACACTTTCAATTCTCTACTCCGTCCCCCCGCACCTCCTCCCTCCCCCCTCATTTCTGCTGATGACTTCGCCTCTTTCTTTAAACAGAAGATCGATACGATCAGAGAAAGCTTTGGCCCACAGCGCCCACTGCCCCTCTTAGCTGCTCAACCCTGCTCCTCCAAAACCAGCTTCTCCACCATGACAGAAGATCAGCTCTCCACCCTCCTGTCAAGATCACACCTCACCACCTGCACGCTTGACCCGCTCCCATCCCACCTCATCCCTAACCTTTCCACGGTCTTCATCCCAACCCTAACACACCTCTTCAACCTCTCACTCACAACAGGTGTCTTTCCCTCATCCTTCAAGCATGCCAAGATCACACCCATCCTCAAAAAGCCCTCCCTCGACCCATCCTCTGTGTCTAGCTATCGCCCGATATCTCTTCTCTCTTATGCCTCCAAATTGCTGGAGCAACACGTCCATCTTGAACTGTCCTCCCACTTCTCCTCCTGCTCCCTCTTTGATCGGTTACAATCAGGCTTCCGTTCCCATCACTCAACTGAAACTGCCCTAACTAAAGTCACCAATGACCTACTAACTGCCAGGAGCAAGCGACACTACTCTGTCCTCCTTCTCCTGGACTTGTCTTCTGCCTTTGACACTGTAGACCACTCCCTTTTGCTACAAATCCTCTCATCCCTTGGCATCACAGACTTGGCCCTTTCCTGGATCTCGTCATATCTGACAGACCGAACATTCAGTGTCTCCCTCCCCCACACCACCTCCTCACTTCGCCCCTTGTCAGTCGGTGTTCCTCAAGGCTCTGTTCTAGGACCCCTACTCTTCTCCATCTACACTTTCGGCCTGGGACAGCTCATAGAATCCCACGGTATGCAGTACCATCTCTACGCTGACGACACGCAGATCTACCTCTCCGGACCTGACCTCTCCTCCTTGCTTACCAAAATCCCGCACTGTCTGTCTGCCATTTCAGCCTTCTTTTCTGCTCGCTTTCTACAACTGAACATGGACAAAACAGAATTCATCATCTTTCCCCCATCTCACTCTACCCCTCCACCAGACCTATCCATCAATGTCAATGGCTGCTCACTATCCCCAGTCCCACACGCCCGGTGCCTCGGGGTGATCCTCGACTCTGCCCTCTCTTTCAAGCCACATATCCAAGCCCTTGCCTCCTCCTGTCGTCTCAAACTCAAAAATATTTCCCGGATCCGTGCTTTCCTTGACCGCAACACTGCAAAAACGCTAGTGCATGCCCTTATCATCTCCCGCCTCGACTACTGCAACCTCCTACGAGGTGATATCAGTCATTGTACAGGAGGAGGAGGTGAGCTGTGACATCACCTATTGTGAATGGTGGATCATGTGTTATCTACTGTATATAGAGGAGTTATCCGTCATTGTACAGGAGGAGGTGAGCTGTGACATCACCTATTGTGAATGGTGGATCATGTGTTATCTACTGTATATAGAGGAGTTATCCGTCATTGTACAGGAGGAGGAGGTGAGCTGTGACATCACCTATTGTGAATGGTGGATCATGTGTTATCTACTGTATATAGAGGAGTTATCCGTCATTGTACAGGAGGAGGAGGTGAGCTGTGACATCACCTATTGTGAATGGTGGATCATGTGTTATCTACTGTATATAGAGATGTTATCAGTCATTGTGCAAGAGGAGGAGGTGAGCTGTGACTTCATTTTTTGTAAATGGTGGATCTTGTTATCTACTCTATAAAAAGGTGTTTTCAGCCATTGTACAGGAGGAGGAGGTGAGCTGTGACATCATCTATTGTGAATGGATCCTGTGTTATCTACACTATATAAAGGCGTTATCAGTCATTGTACAAGAGGAGGAGGAGAGTTGTGACATCACCTACTATGAATGGTGGATCATGTTATAAGCTGCATATAGAGGTATTACCTTAATCTAGCCTCTGATTGCAATGATACTGCTATAAAATACTGTAAATGGCCATTGTAAAAACTGTAATATTTAAAAAAAAAATTTTTTTTTTTAATATAAATAACACAAAAACATATTAAACAATATGTAATGTAACTTCTCATGATACGATACATTCCTTTTAGCCAACTCTAGTCTGTGACTATTTATTTTATCAGGTAAACCGCACAAACACCCTCTTACACAGGCAGCATCAGCGTCCTGGACCAGGATGCAAATATATCTGGGTTCCTACATCACCCCCAATGTTGTCACATGTCACTGCATGTAATGATAACATATAGGATCTATGTACAATATATTCCTGTATATAATAATATATCACCATTTATAATGGTTATTCCCTTACAGTGCAAACAGAAGTCATTGCTGTAGTTACAGATGGAAGTAGTGATACGACCAATAAAAATGATGCCTTTTTGGTTGAGATCCCATGCGCCAATCATGAGAAATCTAATGTAAAGTCTATGTGCAAATCAGGAAGGAGCTGAATTGGGGGCATGTGAAAGGACTTGAACTGCTTCTTGCAAATGCAATGTCATGCCCCTAGTGCACTTCTAACCTGATTTACATATGGATCCAATCTTAGATTTCTCATGACCGGCACATTTACTGAGAAAAATAACATTTTTATTGGGGGACAATCGCCTTGCACGCCCCCAACCACTACCTCCATACATAAAAATGGGCTGACTAGTTCCCTGTAAGTTGACAATGTTAACCCCTTCATGTCCACAATGCCAACACCCCCCCCTCAAACTGTAGCGGCACGCCAAGTAGCAAGCAGCACTTGTGAGCATGAGCCCGGATATACTGACGTCTGGAAGCTGTGCCTGTTCTGGATCAGCGGAAACACAAGGAAGTGGCGTCGCTGCGGATGTGTTTAATTGCCAGACTCTGGACGTTGTCAGCATTAGCCACGTAATAATCTCGACAGCTCGTACATTTATGATATTGAATATATACTGTAATTTGGAGCTTATTCGATTATTCTCACCATAATGGGATTATCTATATGTCGAGATCATGACGCTGCGGCCATTATCAGCCATGACGGCCCCAATCTGCGCGTAAAGGCCACATATGGCCAAATCTTTATAAATCATGATTATAACATTTGTCGTTACTTATGAAACAAAATAGTCCAGGGAAACTAAAGTACGGTAGTATCATGCAGAATAAATATTCCATTTTCTTCTGCAACCTCTGTCTTCATATCACACCAAGGATGAGGCCCAAATCGCACAATGGCTCATATAGCGCACATCATAAGCAGCAGGTCATGACAGCCAGGGGGCTCCACTGAGTATTAGGGTATGTGCACACGTCGGGTTTTTTTCCTGACAAAATCCGGAGAATTCTGGCAGAAAATCGCGTTTTTTTCCGCGCGGAATTATCGCGGTTTTTGCGCGGATTTTTTGCGGAATTTTAGCGTTTTTTTTTTTCCTGAAAGTCATTTTGGCTTAGAAATCTGCAAAAAATCCGCAAAAAGAATGAGCATGTCCATTTTTTTTGCGGAATGCGTTTTTTTTGCGGTAAAAAACGCATCCATCTGAACAAAAAATCCGGAATGCATTCTAAATGATAGGATGCATATTTTTAGCGTTTTTGATGCGGTATTATAGCGTTTTTATAGCGAAATTCCGCAAAAAAAACGCTAAAAATCCGGACGTGTGCACATACCCTGAAGGTGCTTGTCATGGAGGCGTGAATAATTCTAAGGGTATGTGCACACGTCTCGGATTCGTGTGCGGATTCTTCTGCGCAGATTCTGAAAAATCTGCAGGTAAAACGCCCTGCATTTTACCTGTGGATTAACTGCGGATTTTGTGCGGATTCCACCTGCGGTGTTACACCTGTGGATTCCAATTATGGAACAGGTGTAAAACGCTGCGGAATCCGTACAAAGAATTGACATGCTGCGGAAAATAAACCGCGGCGTTTCCGCGTGGTATTTTCTGCAGCATGTGCACTGTGGATTTGGTTTTCCATAGGTTTACATGGTACTGTACATCGGATGGAAAACTGCTGCGGATTCGCAGCGTCAAATCCGCAGCCAAATCCGCAACATATGCACAGACCCTAAGACCCCAGTAATCAGTAAAGCAGCATTTTGTGCTGAATTTGGAAAAAAAACACTAGTTATATTGGATATTATCCCTTATCTACGGATAAGGAAAATGTTGCTGATTGCTGGGGGATCGATAAGGCCCTAATCATTAGGGGAACCAGCAGCGATCCCGGCAAAAAGACTAAGGTTCTGGATCCCTAAGAACGGGGTCTATGTCTGGAGATGTGCATTTTTGTACTCTGCATCATTCATTCTCTATGGAAGGTCCAGAGAAAACCCAACACTGCAGTCGGCTTTCTCATGGAGTGGAGTAGAGGTTGAGCATGGGAACTTCTGTTCCATTTAATACATGCTCTCATCAATTGTCCCCTATTATACAAATATGGAATATTTTGGGGAATAATCCTTTAAAGTGTTCTTGTTTGATTTTATTTTGCAAATAGCAGAAAGTTTGTAAATTTTACTAAAAACCTGAATTGGTACTGCGGGTTGAATAGATTTGATTGGTAGATTAGAGCTATGAGATGGCATTGTACAGACAAGGTTTCTGGTGTCACGGGCTATATATGTTGCAACCATTGATCATCACGGGCAACAGACGCTGCAACCATATTGATCAGCGCACGTCTCACTATACATATAATGTGAAATGATTCACTTGACTGCCATCTGCTGGCTAAACAGAATACTATTTGTGATTGGAAAATCTAACCCAATTCTACAGTTTCAACAACACGTATCAATAGTTTGAAATCTGGAAAACAAACTGAAAAAAAAAAAGGCAAAATGTCTTCTTTATGGCAAGCAATAAAAGCTCTTCTAGTATCATCCTGTACAGTTTAGACAATAGAAACTATTTATTATGAGCAACAATCTGTTTATGTTTGATACTTTTCTTTTTAGATACACTTGTACGTAGGGTGATCTCCCCTTAGGAGTCCAATCCCTGTCCATTTGCCTCATCTGAGCTTGGAGCTCTGGTTATATATTTTTCCTGTTTTATGGATGTTTTTTCATATATTCAGACTGAGGGTTAGCAATGGGCCATCATTGCTGCGGCACTGGCCTTCATTTACTATACTCCAACTACTCACATGTCCGCTGTCCAAGTCATTGGCTGGATAGTTGGGGACATCATTGCTGCAGGAGAGAACAGCATAAAGTGGTGGAGCTAGAATGGAGCTGACTTACTAAATAGATTTTTTTTGCAATTTTTTAGCACTGGCCCAATTTTTTAATAACTTGGAAAACTCCTTTTAAAGTGTGATGTCATGTGCCGCACATGGCTGGCAAGCCAAAATCAGCTGCAAGCTGAAGAATTGTTTACTTTTCTTTTTAATGTGTTGCAAAAGAGCAATAGAATGGACATTATACCAGGAAAGGACCCAGGAACAGGGTCATTATACTAGGATGGGGCCAGGATGGAGGGCATTACACCAACAAGGGGCCCAGGATGGGGGTCATTATACTAGGATGGGTATCATTATACCAGGAAGGGCCCAGGATGGGTGACATTCTTATAGGATGGGGTCACTATACCAGGAAGGGGGCCAAGGAAAAGAGACATTATTACAGGATGGAGATATTATTACAGAAAGGGGCCAGGACAGAGGACATTATTACAGGAAAATGCCTGGATGGGGACATCATTACATAGAGGGTGAACACGTATGCCTTTTATAGGACCTAGAATACTACAAAGGCCAATACATCTGACCAACATGGAGGCCCAGGTCCAAATTTTGATTGACAGCAAGCTCTGCACACACTCTGAACAAGCACACTACAGAGCATACTGTCAATCAATGTGTCGGAGAGTAATTGCAGCCAACTCACTATGTTGACAGCAGTGACTGTAAGGCTATGTGCACACGTTCCGGATTATTCGCGGATTTTTCGCGTTTTTTTGTGTTTTTTCAGCGGTATTCCGAGGCAAAAACGCATAAATGCATACATTATGCATTCCATAATTTCCAATGAAATCCACAATTTTTGTGCACATGTTGCGGATTTTTCCGCAAAAAAAAAACGCGTGCGGAAAAATACAAAGCATTTTCATTAATTTTGCGGATTTCTTGCGGATTTCCCACTATGTTATTGAATTGGGAAGCTCCGGAAAAAAACGCGAAAACTCAGCACAGGGCGCATCACTGTGACTCGAGGTAACTACAGTACATTCCCCTGCATTCCATTCATTCACCAAGTTTTACAGTCAGGAGCACAGCTGCATTAGCAGAGCTCCTGGGTGTAAAATGATTTAACCCCTTCAGATGGATTTACAGCGTGGGACTAGACTGTAACAACAAAAGGTATGGAATATTGTTGTTTGTTTTTTTAACTTTGTTTCAGGTAACAAGGGTCTTCAGGTGGATTAAGAGTATAATAAAATATTAAAACACCCTGTGTCTTTATTTCATTAAAATACTTTTTAATAATGTGTGTATGTTTTATTAACCATTTCGTACTATTGGATTAATCATGGATAGGTGTCATAATTGACGCCTCTCCATTATTAACCTGGCTTAATGTCACCTTACAATAGCAAGGTGACATTAACCCTTCATTACCTCATATCCCACCACTACAGGGGAGTGGGAAGAGGGAGGCTAAGTGCCAGAATAGGCGCATCTTCCAGATGTGCCTTTTCTGGGGTGGCTGGGGCAGATGTTTTTAGCCAGGGGGGTCCAATAACCATGGTCCCTCTCTAGGCTATTAATATCTGCCTTCAGTCACTGGCTTTCCCACTCTGGCGGAGAAAATGGCGTGGGAGCCCATGCCAATTTTTTCCTGGATTTAACCCTTTAATAGCTAGAGACCTCAAATTTGACACAAAGACACTTCTTACATTACTAAAGAGGAATATGCAATAAAAGAAGGGATATGAGACGGTTTACTGTATGTAAACCATGTCTCATACCCTGTCGGGTTTGTGAAGGAGATAGGAAAAGCCGGCAATTGAATTACCGGCTTTTCTGCCATCTAGCGCTGAATTAAATATATATATATATATATATATATATATACATATATATCTCACTAACATATATATATTGTGATGCAGTGACCCCTGTGACAGCTAGCGGGCGCTGTGAGTGCTCCTTGGGATGTGCATGGAGGCATACCTATTGTGATAATCGTGGTGAAACAGTGACTGGCTGTGTTGTGAGTGGCCGATATGTGTTGCAGAGGGAGTCTGAGTGGTAAGTCTGATGCAATGTTGTTGTCCTGGGACCTGTAGTTCCTCAAGAGTGTGTATATGAATGGTGTAGTTGTAAGGGAGACTTACTAGGCTAGTTGTGTGAGATGGGTGGGAAAAACTAGCCACACATCCACACTCCCACCCAGGGGAGTGGTTAAGGGTATATAATGTGACCAGGGTGTGGGTCACATGTTCCTGTGTGCTTCCAGTGTTTGGACCTGAGTGGTGAAGGTCCTGGAAGTATGTGTTGGACTTCCTGGGAGTAGGAGTCCTGAATAGCACACTGAACAACCTGTGTTGGATTTCCTGGGAGTAGGAGTCCTGAAGAGCACATGGTGGGGCTTTGGACTTGCTAGTAGCCTGGGGTATTGGTCTGACGTCCTGAATAGCACCTGGACAGGTTATATGCCTGGGGTGTTGGACTAGGTCCTGAATAGTACCTGGACAGGTCATATGCCTGGGGTGTTGGACGAGGTCCTGAATAGCACCTGGACAGGTCACATGTGTGGTTCATATGAGGAGATGCCAGTGGGTTGGATTTCCTGGGAGTAGGAATCCTGAATAGCACACTGGGCAACCTGAGTTGGAAGACCTGGGAGGAGGCTTCCTGAAGAGCTCATGCTGGTGTGTTGGGAGGTCCTGGGAGTAGGACCGGATCCCTGAATAGCACACAGAAAGACTCTGGTTCTGGATGGTCTGTGTTGGGGAAGCTACCGTCCTTTGGTGGGTCTGGACTGACTAAGTTATGCCACCCAGGCAAGTTGGTGATTCCTGTGAGGCAGCTTTCCTGGAGGAGTGGACTGACAAGGAGTCAGCAGGTGGAGCAGGAGCTCCCGTCAGGTACCCATACAGACTGTTGGTGCTTGTAATGTTCCATGAACTGTGTGGTCTCCCACGGTGACTGAACGGAGTGAGGTTCGGTGTGTTTAGAGACCGCAAACCAGTGTCATATGCGCTGTATGTGACTTGGGACATTGGTGAAGCGTACGGACACCCATGGTAACTGGGCGAAGTGAGAGGTCCAGCATGTTTAGTGCCTGTGAGACAAAGCCGTAAATTAAGTGTTGAAGACAAAGCTGCAAGTTAATATCACTAGTTGGTGCCTGTTGTGTTTGATGAAATGTATAATGTGAACTGTGCACAACCCGGTTTATGACACTTTAATAAACCGTATAGACTGTGTTTAAGTCAAAAATCATGCCTGACTACGTTAATCCCGTGCCAAGCGAGTGTCCCCCAATACACTTAGTGAGAGGAATCTTAGTATATATATATATATATGTGTGTGTACACATTTATTCTACCTATTCTAACCTGTCAGTGTGATTTTACTGTACACCGCACTGAATTGACAGCTTTTCTATAGAACACCGCTGCATATTTCTCGCAAGTCACACTGCTGGTCCGTGTGTAATCCGTAATTTTTTCGCCCCCATAGACTTTCATTGGCATATTTTTTGCGCAATACGCTGACAAACGCAGCATGCTGCGATTTTCTACGCCCGTAACATACCGTATATTACGGATGCGTAATATACGGCAGATAGGAGCTGCCCCATAGAGAATCATTGGGCCGTGTGCAATGCGTATTTTCTGGACGTATTTTCTGCGCTCATACGTCCGTAAAACTCGCTAGTGTGAGGCTGGCCTAAGGCAAGCATGATGTAACCATTATTTACCTGCTGATTACCACTTTAGCAGGAGGTAAATGGCATTTCTGGAGATGACAGGTTACCTTTAAATAAACAAGATAAAATGTATTCTGTGCTAAGAAGATGGGATGTGTGTGTCACAGCCAGGGACGCAGGTGTAGCGCTCCTCCTCGCCTCACTCCAGACCTCGCTGGATGGATAGAATATGATTCGTCCATAGTTGAAGCAGAATATCGAGTGCAGTAATCCACTTGTGCGGCTGCTGATTTAGTTTCAATTACATAGGTAATTGCCTGTTTTGTGCTGGAATTAATTTTTCTACGCCACTTAATGATCTGACTACAGATGTGGCATCTGAAATGCACATGCTCTTCTAAAAATACATAAGAAGCAAAATAAAGTCTATTTTAGCATGAGCCGTCCATGTGAAAGTGAAGCTGCCATTCTTGTGTGTGAGGCCCTGGGGCAAGAGAACTGTTTATTGGAGAAAGTGTCAAGCAGAGGCACTTAGTAAAGTCTCCGTGCTCGCCATGGTACGCAGCCTCCTTTGTCCAAGGCTACATCTTTATCATTTTTTGCCTGCGTTAACATTCCCCAATATTTAGCACTGCAGGCTGGAGTGATGCAGAGTCCGGCCATATAGGTCAAGGAATATACACATCCTCTGCACAAGGCTCGGGGCAATGCAGAAAAAGCTTTTTTGGCCCCGGCTAGACTCAAGAACACAGCTAAGGCCGGAGTCACACACAATGTATAAAAATACGGTCCATTTTTGATGGCCGAGATACGCAGAAAATTTCCTGAACAGTGATCCGTATACAATGCGAGGAAGATTGCAAAATGGACACAGAATGGATCTATGGCCTCAAATATTCGTAAAAACATATATACAGTGTGTATATATATATATATGTATATATATATATATATACATATATATATATATATATATACACACTAGCTATTGAACCCATTCTATGACCGGGTGGCGAGCATTTATATTGGTATATGGTCTCCATCCTGGTATGTGCTGCCCCATCCTGCGTCCCCATCCTGTCATGAGCTGCTCCATCCTGCGCCCCCATCCTGTCATGAGCTGCTCCATCCTGCGCCCCCATCCTGTCATGTGCTGCTCCATCCTGCGCCCCCATCCTGTCATGTGCTGCTCCATCCTGCGCCCCCATCCTGTCATGAGCTGCTCCATCCTGCGCCCCCATCCTGTCATGAGCTGCTCCATCCTGCGCCCCCATCCTGTCATGAGCTGCTCCATCCTGCGCCCCCATCCTGTCATGTGCTGCTCCATCCTGCGCCCCCATCCTGTCATGTGCTGCTCTATCCTGCGCCCCCATCCTGTCATGTGTTGCACCCATCCTGCGCCCCCATTCTGTCATGTGCTGCTCCCAACCTGTGCCCCCATTTTGACATGTGCTGCTCCCATCCTGCGCCCCCATTCTGTCATGTGCTGCTCCCAACCTGTGCCCCCATTTTGACATGTGCTGCTCCCATCCTGCGCCCCCATTCTGACATGTGCTGCACCCATCCTGCGCCTCCATTCTGACATGTGCTGCACCCATCCTGCGCCTCCATTCTGTCATTTGCTGCTCCCATCCTGCGCCCCATCCTGTCATGTGCTGCTCCCATCCTGTGCCCCCATCCTGTCAAGTGCTGCTTCCATCCTGCACCCCTGTTCTGTCATGTGCTGCTGCCATCCTGCTCCCCCGTTCTGTCATGTGCTGCTCCCATCCTGCGCCCCCATTCTGACATGTGCTGCACCCATCCTGCGCCTCCATTCTGACATGTGCTGCACCCATCCTGCGCCTCCATTCTGTCATTTGCTGCTCCCATCCTGCGCCCCCATCCTGTCATGTGCTGCTCCCATCCTGTGCCCCCATCCTGTCAAGTGCTGCTTCCATCCTGCACCCCTGTTCTGTCATGTGCTGCTGCCATCCTGCTCCCCCGTTCTGTCATGTGCTGCTCCCATCCTGCGCCCCCGTTCTGTCATGTGCTGCTCCCATCCTGCGCCACCGTTCTGTAATTTGCTGCTCCCATCCATATGCCCCATACGCTGCTCCATTATGGTTGATGGCCCCCATAAGATGCTCCATAGTATATGCCCTGTATGCTGCTCCATTATGGTTGATGGCCCCCATAAGATGCTCCATAGTATATGCCTCATATGCTGCTCCATTATGGTTGATGGCCCCCATAAGATGCTCCATAGTATATGCCCCGTACACTGCTCCATAAAGGTTTATGGACCCCATAAGATGCTCCATAGTATATGCCCCATACACTGCTCCATAAAGGTTTATGGCCCCCATAAGATGCTCCATAGTATATGCCCCCGTACACTAATCCATAAAAGTTGATGTCCCCATAAGATGCTCCATAGTATTATATGCCCCGTACACTGCTGCGATATATAAAAAAAAATAACATACTCACCTATCGTCGCTGGGCGCCGAGTGCTGGGGGACCTGAGCAGGCCGGGACACCGGCGCGCTGTGGGGGTCAGGTGCCGGAGTCGCCGCTAGCTCAGGCCCCCGACACTTGCTATAGTCACCTGGCCCTCATCTAGCGCTGCGTGCCGCTCCGTTTTCCGGGTCCTCTGGCTGTGACTGTTCAGTCAGAGGGCGGCGCGCATTAATCGCGTCATCGCGCCCTCTGAACTGTGAACGTCACAGGCAGAGGACCCGAAAGATGGAGCAACGTGCAGCGCTGGAACGGGACAGGTGAATATAGCTTATTCACCCTCCTGCCACGTCCCTGCTTCTCCGTTGGAGATCGCGGTGTGCGTTCAGTGCTTACACATACCGCGATCTCCTGGGCTGCGTCACTCTGTGGGGTCCAGACTGCGCCGGCGCTTGTGCTTGCGCAGTCTATAAAGACTTCCGACAGAGTGACTCTCCCAGCCTTATATTATAGATAGATATATCTATATATACAGTTAGGGCCAGAAATATTTGGACAGTGACACAAGTTTTGTTATTTTAGCTGTTTACAAAAACATGTTCAGAAATACAATTATATATATAATATGGGCTGAAAGTGCACACTCCCAGCTGCAATATGATAGTTTCCACATCCAAATCGGAGAAAGGGTTTAGGAATCATAGCTCTGTAATGCATAGCGTCCTCTTTTTCAAGGGACCAAAAGTAATTGGACAATGGACTCTAAGGGCTGCAATTAACTCTGAAGGCGTCTCCCTCGTTAACCTGTAATCAATGAAGTAGTTAAAAGGTCAGGGGTGGGTTCCAGGTGTGTGGTTTTGCATTTGGAAGCTGTTGCTGTGAGCAGACAACATGCGGTCAAAGGAACTCTCAATTGAGGTGAAGCAGAACATCCTGAGGCTGAAAAAAAAGAAAAAATCCATCAGAGAGATAGCAGACATGCTTGGAGTAGCAAAATCAACAGTTGGGTACATTCTGAGAAAAAAGGAATTGACTGGTGAGCTTGGGAACTCAAAAAGGCCTGGGCGTCCACGGATGACAACAGTGGTGGATGATCGCCGCATACTTAATTTGGTGAAGAAGAACCCGTTCACAACATCAACTGAAGTCCAGAACACTCTCAGTGAAGTAGGTGTATCTGTCTCTAAGTCAACAGTAAAGAGAAGACTCAATGACAGTAAATACAAAGGGTTCACATCTAGATGCAAACCATTCATCAATACCAAAAATAGACAGGCCAGAGTTAAATTTGCAGAAAAACACCTCAAGAAGCCAGCTCAGTTCTGGAAAAGTATTCTATGGACAGATGAGACAAAGATCAACCTGTACCAGAATGATGGGAAGAAAAAAAGTTTGGAGAAGAAAGGGAACGGCACATGATCCAAGGCACACCACATCCTCTGTAAAACATGGTGGAGGCAACGTGATGGCATGGGCATGCATGGCTTTCAATGGCACTGGGTCACTTGTGTTTATTGATGACATAAGAGCAGACAAGAGTAGCCGGATGAATTCTGAAGTGTACCGGGATATACTTTCAGCCCAGATTCAGCCAAATGCTGCAAAGTTGATTGGACGGCGCTTCATAGTACAGATGGACAATGACCCCAAGCATACAGCCAAAGCTACCCAGGAGTTCATGAGTGCCAAAAAGTGGAACATTCTGCAATGGCCAAGTCAATCTCCAGATCTAAACCCAATTGAGCATGCATTTCACTTGCTCAAATCCAGACTTAAGACGGAAAGACCCACAAACAAGCAAGACCTGAAGGCTGCGGCTGTAAAGGCCTGGCAAAGCATTAAGAAGGAGGAAACCCAGCGTTTGGTGATGTCCATGGGTTCCAGACTTAAGGCAGTGATTGCCTCCAAAGGATTTGCAACAAAATATTGAAAATAAAAATATTTTGTTTGGGTTATGTTTATTTGTCCAATTACTTTTGACCTCCTAACATGTGGAGTGTTTGTAAAGAAATGTGTACAATTCCTACATTTTCTATCAGATATTTTTGTTCAACCCTTCAAATTAAACGTTACAATCTGCACTTGAATTCTGTTGTAGAGGTTTCATTTCAAATCCAATGTGGTGGCATGCAGAGCCCAAATCGCGAAAATTGTGTCACTGTCCAAATATTTCTGGCCCTAACTGTATATATAATACATATATACAGTGGGGCAAAAAAGTATTTAGTCAGTCAGCAATAGTGCAAGTTCCACCACTTAAAAAGATGAGAGGCGTCTGTAATTTACATCATAGGTAGACCTCAACTATGGGAGACAAACTGAGAAAAAAAAATCCAGAAAATCACATTGTCTGTTTTTTTATCATTTTATTTGCATATTATGGTGGAAAATAAGTATTTGGTCAGAAACAAACAATCAAGATTTCTGGCTCTCACAGACCTGTAACTTCTTCTTTAAGAGTCTCCTCTTTCCTCCACTCATTACCTGTAGTAATGGCACCTGTTTAAACTTGTTATCAGTATAAAAAGACACCTGTGCACACCCTCAAACAGTCTGACTCCAAACTCCACTATGGTGAAGACCAAAGAGCTGTCAAAGGACACCAGAAACAAAATTGTAGCCATGCACCAGGCTGGGAAGACTGAATCTGCAATAGCCAACCAGCTTGGAGTGAAGAAATCAACAGTGGGAGCAATAATTAGAAAATGGAAGACATACAAGACCACTGATAATCTCCCTCGATCTGGGGCTCCACGCAAAATCCCACCCCGTGGGGTCAGAATGATCACAAGAACGGTGAGCAAAAATCCCAGAACCACGCGGGGGGACCTAGTGAATGAACTGCAGAGAGCTGGGACCAATGTAACAAGGCCTACCATAAGTAACACACTACGCCACCATGGACTCAGATCCTGCAGTGCCAGACGTGTTCCACTGCTTAAGCCAGTACATGTCCGGGCCCGTCTGAAGTTTGCTAGAGAGCATTTGGATGATCCAGAGGAGTTTTGGGAGAATGTCCTATGGTCTGATGAAACCAAACTGGAACTGTTTGGTAGAAACACAACTTGTCGTGTTTGGAGGAAAAAGAATACTGAGTTGCATCCATCAAACACCATACCTACTGTAAAGCATGGTGGTGGAAACATCATGCTTTGGGGCTGTTTCTCTGCAAAGGGGCCAGGACGACTGATCCGGGTACATGAAAGAATGAATGGAGCCATGTATCGTGAGATTTTGAGTGCAAACCTCCTTCCATCAGCAAGGGCATTGAAGATGAAACGTGGCTGGGTCTTTCAACATGACAATGATCCAAAGCACACCGCCAGGGCAACGAAGGAGTGGCTTCGTAAGAAGCATTTCAAGGTCTTGGAGTGGCCTAGCCAGTCTCCAGATCTCAACCCTATAGAAAACCTTTGGAGGGAGTTGAAAGTCCGTGTTGCCAAGTGAAAAGCCAAAAACATCACTGCTCTAGAGGAGATCTGCATGGAGGAATGGGCCAACATACCAACAACAGTGTGTGGCAACCTTGTGAAGACTTACAGAAAACGTTTGACCTCTGTCATTGCCAACAAAGGATATATTACAAAGTATTGAGATGAAATTTTGTTTCTGACCAAATACTTATTTTCCACCATAATATGCAAATAAAATGTTAAAAAAACAGACAATGTGATTTTCTGGATTTTTTATTCTCAGTTTGTCTCCCATAGTTGAGGTCTACCTATGATGTAAATTACAGACGCCTCTCATCTTTTTAAGTGGTGGAACTTGCACTATTGCTGACTGACTAAATACTTTTTTGCCCCACTGTATATATATATATATATATATATATATATATAAAATCAGTGAGACACATATATTTATATTTGATATAGCGCTAGATAGCAGAAAAGCCGGTAGTTCAATTGCAGGCTTTTGCGATCTCCTTATCAAACCTGACAGGATATGAGACATGGTTACATACAGTAAACCATCTCATATCCCTTATTTTTTTTTTTTACATATTCCTCACTAGTAATGATAGAAGTCTATGTGTGTAAAATTTGGGGGCTCTAGCTGTTAAAATAAAGGGTTAAATCACGGAAAAAAATGGAGTGGGCTCCCGCACAATTTTCTCCACCAGAGTGGTAAAGCCAGTGACTGAGGGCAGATATTAATAGCCTGGAGAGGGACCATGGCTATAGCCCCCCCCCCCCCCCCAGCTAAAAACATCTGCCCCCAGCCACCCCAGAAAAGGCACATCTGGAAGATGCGCCTATTCTGGCACTTGGCCACTCTCTTCCCACTCCCCTGTAGCGGTGGGATATGGGGTAATAAGGGGTTAATGTCACCTTGCTATTGTAAGGTGACATTAAGCCAGGTTAATAATGGAGAGGTGTCAATAAGACACCTATTCATTATTAATCCTATGTTCATAAAGGGTTAAAAAACACACGAGGAAAAAAGTATTTTAATGAAATAAATACACATGGTGTTGTAATAGTTTATTAAATGCTCAATCCAATTGAAGACCCTTGTCACCTGAAACAAAGTTAAAATAAAAAAACAACAATATCCCATACCTCTCTGGCATTACTGTCAAGTCCCACGATGTAAATCCATCAGAAGGGGTTAATTAATTTTACAAGCAGAAGCCTGCTAATGCAGCTGTGCTCCTGCCTGTAAAAAGTGGGGAATGAATGGAAATCAGGGGAACGTAGCTACCTAGACTTGCGGTGCTGCACCCCCTGCTGGTATAAACTCAGATGAACTATAGCGTGGGAATTTTTCTGAATATTTTCTCACGCTTTTTTCTCGCACCCATAGACTTGCATTGGCGATTCTTGGCCAAGATAAGCTGACAATCACAGCATGCTGCGATTTCACTCGGATCCTGAATACAGCCGAGAAAACAACGGATAATAGGAGCTGCCCCATAGAATAACATTGGGCTGAGTGCTATGCGATTTTTTTTTTTTTCCATCGCATTGCACTCGTCCATATTACGGTCTAGTGTGACTCCGGCCTAACAATCATTATTTCTGCTTTGGGATTATCATCTGATGAACTGATGTAATATTCTACATCTGAAAATTTTGGAAATTTGGCAAAAATTTTGAAAATTCAGCAATTTTCAAACTTTTAATTTTATGCCCTTAGACCAGGAAGTTATGTCACACAAAATAGTTAATAAATAACATTTCCCACATGTCTACTTTACATAAGCACAGGTTTTGAAACGTAACTTTCTTTTTTGTTAGGGAGTTAGAAGGGTTAAAAGTTGACCAGCGATTTCTCATTTTTCCAACAAAATTTACAAAACCATTATTTTTTAGGGACCACATCAAATTTGAAGTGACTTTGAGGGATCTATATGACAGATAATACTCAAAAGTGACACCATTCTAGAAACTGCTCCCCTCAAGGTGCTCAAAACTACATTCAAGAAGTATATTAACCTGTCAGGTGCGTCACAGGAACTAAAGCAATGTGAAAAGAAAAATGAACATTTTACTTTTTTCACAAAAATTTTACTTTAGACCTAATTTTATTGTTTTCATAAGGGTAACAGGAGAAAATAGACCCCAAAAGTTTGTGTGCAATTTCTCCTGAGGACGCCAATACCCCATATGTGGGGGAAAAATGCAAAGTTGGCTGGAATCGACAGTGGACAACATGTTGTGTTTGGAGAGAATTTGATGTGCCTAAACAGTGGAAACACCCCACAAGTGACACCATTTTGGAAACTAAAATCTAAAAGGAACTTATCTAGATATGTGGGGAGTAACTTGAACCCTCAGGTGCTTCACATAAAATTTCTAACATATACTTCACTTTATGGTGCACCAAGCCACCACGATGCGTTACTGTAGGGAGCAATGAGCTACCATATGCTTCATTGTAGGGAGCACTGAGCCTCTGCCATGCTTCACTGTAGGAAGCACTGAGCCTCCGCCATGCTTCACTGTAGGGAACACCAAGCCACCATATGCTTCACTGTAGGGAGCACCAATCCACCATATTATTTTGTGAAGGGGAGCACCAAGCCACCATATGCTTCACTGTAGGCATAAGCCTCTACCATGCATAACTGGAGGGATCACCCAGTCACCACAATGCTTCACTATAGGCAGCACCAAGCCACCACCATGAATCACTGTAGGCATCAATGACCCCCCTTCCGTTTTTTACTGTAGGCATCAGTGACCAGCCTCTATGCTTCACTGTAGGCACCAGCGACCCTCCTCTATGCTTCACTGTAGGCATCACTAAGCCACCAAAATATTTCACTGTAAGCATCACCGAGCCACCACCATGCTTCACTGTAGGCACCAGAGAGCCTCTGCCAAGCTTCATTGTAGACATCACCTAGCCACCGCCGTGCTTCAATGTACGCAAGGTGTTCTTTTCAGCATACCCTTCATTCTTCTTCCTCGTCCAGACATTTCACTGAGCCAACAGCCTAGAAAGTTCCAGTTTGGTTTCATTTCTCCACAAAATGGGATCTTATAAATTTTGGAGCTTATTTATATGATTTTGAGCATATTTAAGTGACTTTTCTTTTGCTTGTTTTTTTGTCAGCAGAAATGATGTCTTGGACCTGCTTTTTCAGCATATCAAGAGTATTTGACCACCTGTCTCCTCAGGAATCAGCTGACAGCTTCGTCTTTTTTTTTTTTTTTGCCACATCCTGGCAGTGTAGCCACTGTTCATACAGCTTTATCTCTAGATACATTCCTTGTCTTTGACTTTTTTTAATTTATTTATTCATCAGAGATTTATTATAGAGCAGAGGCTTTATCATAACTTATTGCCTATATGTTTAAAAAATAGAAAGTCTGAACAGTGCAGATCAATGAGGACTCTCAATTCACTTTATATAGAAATCAATAAAGTTGCAGAGTTAATGATGATTTTCTTCCAAATCTGGACACATTCTTTGAACTCTGTGGCATGAATCACTCTGGAAATGCTTAGCTGGATGTATCCGCTGCCCCTATTAGAAGGGCTGGAAAGTTCTATAATAACAGTGATTTGCTGATTGCAGGATGTAGGAGGAATTCACTTTAGCATATATTTTGCATACTAATTAAAGGTCATTTGAATGTTAGCTATTAAGTCACAGCAAATATAGTATAGTTTGTGTTAGGTTCAGAAAATCAGGCAGAGAAAACATGAGCAGTGTGTGATAAAAAAAAAAAGCCTTAAACTCGAGTATATACGGTAGCTATGTGCACACGATGCAGATTTGCTGCGGATCCGCAGCGGATTTTACCGCGCAGAAACGCTGCAGATCCGCACTGTGATGTACATTATAATTTTAGTCTATGGAAAAAAAAAAAGCTGGGCTGTCGCGAAACAGAGAGGAACAGTGAAGATAAAGGACAAGTAAAGAGGAAGGAATTGAAACTATGTGTGGAAAATGCTATGTTTATTTTTGACTGGTAGTCTACCTCATTGAACATCCAAACATCTTGTCCTGGCAAACCAAGTACATTGGTTACACGGTGCCTTCCGGGTCATAGCGCCCGCACAGCGCAAGTCTACACAGCCAGCCAGGACACACACCTTCATGTAACGTGCCGGTGAGTAAGAGATGAGTAACTCAGCCACAGCTATCACCCCGCACCACGTTACATACTGAAAAGTCTTCACTAATGTACAGTAGGGAAAAAAGTATTTAGTTAGCCACCAATTGTGCAAGTTCTCCCACTTAAAAAGACTAGCGAGGCCTGTAATTGACATCATAGGTAGACCACAACTATGAGAATCAAAATGAGAAAACAAATCCAGGAAATCACCTTGTCTGATTGGGCAAAAATTATTTAGCAAATTATAATGGAAAATAAGTATTTGGTCATTAACAAAAGTTCGTCTCAATATTTTGTTATATATCCTTTGCTGCAATGACAGAGGTCAAACGTTTTCTGTAAGTCTTCACAAGGTTGGCACATACTGTTGGTGGTATGTTAGCCCATTCCTCCATGCAGATCTCCTCTAGAGCAGTGATGTTTTGGGCCTGTCACTGGGCAACACGGACTTTCAACTCCCTCCAAAGGTTTTCTATGGGTTTGAGATCTGGAGACTGGCTAGGCCACTCCAGGACCTTCATATGCTTCTTACGAAGCCACTCCTTCGTTGCCCTGGCGGTGTGCTTGGGATCATTATCATGCTGAAAGACCCATCCATGTTTCATCTTCAATGCCCTTGCTGATGTAAGGAGGCTTGCACTCAAAATCTTATGATACATGGCCTCATTACTTATTTAATGTACACGGATCAGTTGTCCTGATCCCTTTGCAGAGAAACAGCCCCAAAGCATGATGTTGCCACCCCCATGCTTAACAGTAGGTATGGTGTTCTTTGGATGCAACTCAGCATTCTGTCTCCTAAAAACACGAGTTTTGTTTCTACCAAACAGTTCTACTTTGGTTTCATCAGACCATATGACATTCTCCCAATACTCTTCTGGATAATCCAAATGCTCTCTAGCAAACCTCAGACGGGTCCGGACATGTACTGGCTTAAGCAGGGGGACACGTCTGGCACTGCAGGATCTGAGTCTCTGGCGGCAAAGTGTGTTACTGATGGTTACTGATCTATGCAGGTCATTGATTAGGTCCCCTCGTGTGGCTCTGGGATTTTTGTTCTTGTCATCATTTTGATCCCTCGGGGTGAGATCTTGCGTGGAGCCCCAGATGGAGGGAGATTATCAGTGGTCTTGTATGTCTTCCATTTTCTTATTATTGCTCCCACAGTTGATTTCATCACAACAAGCTGCTTGCATATTGCAGATTCAGCCTTCCCAGCCTGGTGCAGGGCTACAATTTTGTTTCTGGTGTCCTTCGACAGCTCTTTGGTCTTCACCATAGTGGAGTTTGGAGTCAGACTGTTTGTTGTTGTGGACAGGTGTCTTTTATACTGATAACAAGGTCAAACAGGAGCCATTACTACAGGTAATGAGTGGAGGACAGAGGAGCCTCTTAAAGAAGTTACAGGTCTGTGAGAGCCAAAAATCTTGCATCTTTTTAGGTGACCAAATACTTATTTTCCACCATAATTTGCTAAATAAATCTTACCAAATCAGACAAGGTGATTTTTCTGGATTTGTTTACTCATTTTGACTCTCCTAGTTGTGGTTTACCTATGATGTCAATAAGGCTACGTTCAGACTAGCGTTGTGCGCCGCTGCGTCGGCGACGCAACGCACAACGCACGCAAAAACGTGGCAAAACGCACGGAAAAACGCTGCGTTTTGCGACGCGTGCGTCGTTTTTTGCCGAAAATCGGACGCAAGAAAAATGCAACTTGTTGCGTTTTCTTGGTCCGACGCTTGCGGCAAAAAAGACGCACGCGTCGCAAAACGCAACAAGCAAAAACGCATGCGTCCCCCATGTTAAACATAGGGGCGCATGACGCGTGAGTCGCCGCAGCGTCGCCCGACGCTAGCCCGACGCACACTAGCACAACGCTAGTGTGAACGTTGCCTTACACACCTCTCATCTTTTTAAGTGGGAGAACTTGCACAGTTAGTGGCTGACTAAATACTTTTTTCCCCACTGTATACTACACAACACAGTACACATCTTCTATATACTACACAACACAGGACACATCCTCTATATACTACATCCCATGGGACACATCCTCTATATACAGCACCACATGGGACACCTCCCTTATATACTACACAACACGGGACACATCCTCTATATACTGCACCACACGGGACACATCCTCTATATACTACACAACACAGTACACATCTTCTATATACTACACAACACAGGACACATCCTCTATATACTACATCCCATGGGACACATCCTCTATATACAGCACCACATGGGACACCTCCCTTATATACTACATAACACGGGACACATCCTCTATATACTGCACCACACGGGACACATCCTCTATATACAGTACCACATGGGACATATCCTCTATACACTACACCACACGGGACACATCCTCTATATACTACACCACACGAGACACATCCTCTATATACTACACCACACGGGACACATCCTCGATATACTGCACCACACGGGACACATCCTCTATATACTGCACCACACCTCCTCTATATACTACACCACACGAGACACATCCTCTATATACTACTCCACACGAGACACATCCTCTATATACTACACCACACGGGACACATCCTCTATATACTGCACCACACGGGACACATCCTCTATATACTGCACCACACCTCCTCTATATACTACACTGCACAGGACACATCCTCTATATACTGCACCACACGGGACACATCCTCTATATACTACACCGCATGGGACACATCCTCTATATACTACACCACACGGGACACATCCTCTATATACTACCCTGCAAGGGACACATTCTCTATATCAGGAAACTAACAAAGAAATTACGCTATAGTAGGTATTTTATGAAAAATAACCTCAGAGTTTCTAGAAGCGTCTTGTCCTTTAAAAACCCAGCAGGGTTTGCACGAGTTTAGCAGACATTGCGTTTACAGAACCTTAGGACATCCTAAGAGCTACAGCGATGAGCATTTTTCTGAAATAGCTGTTTAATAGAATTTGCAAAAATAAAATTTGTATCAACGTAACAAATTAACACGGTGTAAATGTAAAACACGCGCTTGTATCATATGTACTTTTGCATTAGAGCCCCTTAATCTCACTATGATTTATCTGCTGCTTTTTCTATCTTTTTACGCACAGCCTTGAGAATATTTTGTGTCCTCCTTTTATTCGCTTTGACGTGAACAGCTGCCACAGAAGAGCCGTCCTCCAGATTACTAATGTTACAATGACACTGGCTTTGCCCTTGAGGAATACATGCAATTTGATTTCCTTTTCAATTGACCTCAGCCATAGCAGACAGTAAACATAAAACACTTTTAGCATGGAGCCGGACATTTATGATGTCGTAACTAGGACCCCCATGGCCATTTCTTTATTGAATAAAAGAATGAGGTTTCCCGTATCTTTTCTCTCTGACTCGACCAATGAGAATGGACTTCCTGAGACCCGCAGAGGCCACTGATCTGCCCCCTGGCGTCCCGCACTTCCATTACTAGTGAATGCATTAGGCTATTTATTACACATTAACCCTGCTGTTCTGTTGGTCAAAAATGACCGACTTTGAACTTCAATATTCTTTAAAATATTCAAGATGCGGCTCTGAAACCCGTGGCCGACCGACCCATCCTCATTTAAGTCAATCAACCACAAGTTTCAGAACCGCATCTTGAACACCCCAAAAAATACCAAAGTTCAAAATAGGTCTCCCCAGACCGAACAGAACAGCAGGGTTAAATGTCTTTCTGGGGGCAAAGGCATCTCAGAGGCCCAGATAAAATTCCTCACATTTCCATTGAACCTAGATATTGTCGACCGTGAAGCACAAGTGGGTGCAATACTCTGTGCAGTGTTCATTTCCCAGCTGCTGCAGAACATCCTTTAATTCAGCAGTTAATAAAGGTACAAAATGGAATCTGTTAGCAGGTTTTTGCTATTTTGGTAAATAGGCTTTCTCGGCTCCGCACACAGGTAATCATGGGAACACTGAGTTTTTAAGAAGGATGCACTTGGTTTAGTAATTACTGCAAGTTTTGCTCACAAAATAAACACAGCCCTCTGGGGAAAAACAGCAAAAGAAAACAAAATGGTAGCAAAACGTGCTGTCCTTGCATCAGTGGGGGTCAGCCCACTCAGGGTTAGCAATGTGCTTTGACTGGCACCACGTGCACAAACACTGTCCTGGAGTCTTCCTCTCCAGGCACTCACCAACCCACACTGCCCCTGGAATTCAGCCATATAAGACCAAACCATGTGACTCCTCCATCATGTGACTGATCACATGATTGTGACATCACACTGGTCCTGTCAGGAATCTGTAGGTGGAGTTCAATGAATGAATGTCCACATAAAACCAGCCCATTTATTTAACTTTAGTTTAAGCTTCACAACACTTTAGTGTGGAGTGGAGGAAAATACTCTGGCTTTATATACACCACTAAGCGTAGTGACACATATCTCCCCTCCAGTACTTTACCAGTGACTTTGTCACATTATGTAATCTGAAAGCAACTTGAAATAGAGGCTGAGACCCTGATTCCAGCAATGTGTCACTTACTGGGCTGCTTGATGTAGTTTGATGAAATCACTGCATGTGCAACAGTGCTCAGAATGCTGCGCAGTGTAGAATCCCGCCCATACCACTGATTGTCCGCTTCCTGTTTACTCTGTGCATAGGCAGAAAACTACCAGTCAGTCGTGGAGGCAGGGTTACAAAAATAAGCTGGACTAGGTTGCAGTCTGAAACCTCTGTCACTCCAGCTCTATTAGCACAAAAAAAGCGACAAATCCGCAGGTGCGTTTTCTGCCAGGAGAGACAGACTCCGCACCAGAAGTTCCTAAGCCTAATCTGCAACGTGTGCACATAGCCTCACTCTGCAACCATCTCTTCCATTCTCATAATATGCTGTAGCTTCACTGCAATTCTGCAATATTTTGAATCCTTTCCAATGCTTTACAATAGTGACCTGGTGACATAAGACTAAGGGCAAGTTAATCAGGCCAGTGAATACGGTAATTAGCATAGATTTGATTTATTTCCCATGCACAATGATTTGTTCTTATGCTGTGAATTATTTTCATCCATATATTACCACCTTAAATGAGTCGTGAACGCCCGGAAGCATTGTCATAAAATGGGCATTTCCAATACAAGTGCAGAACATTGTTCACGTCACTGTGTCACACTGTTTACAACTTGCAGAGTATTTTTGACAGACTGGTTGTCAATTCCAAACAATTCGGAATCCATGAGAAGGACGTCATCCGGTGTGTTGCAGACTGTACACATTATTATACAAGTGATCTTGTGCGACAGCACAGTCCTGAACAATTCAGTAAATGGAGCTAATGTAATGATATTCATCGTAGCCGGGATATGCTAAAACAGATTATTGCACTGACAATATTTCATTTAGTAAGAGCATGGATCGATCCCTGTGAAGCGTTCTTCCTCCTCCAGGAGAAGCACCATTAGTTTGTATGCAGAATTCATTTTCTTATGCAGAGAAATTACATGGGGGATTTAGTAAAAAATGTTGCACCTTCAATTACAATATTGAGATACTTGATAGCTGTTTTCTAATAATTTACACGGAGACCTTCTATGGATGCAGAATTGTTCTGCTATGGGCTCGTACTGTACCTCTGTTTGGCTCCAATTTTATAAGGGGCTTAATGTTCATCTGCAGAATTACACTCACTGAAATGCCTTATTGGCAGCAGCTTATCTTTCATGCCTGGTGAAATCCAATATACCCACTTGTTCTTTACACCCAAAATCTTGGAGGGTCAGCTATGTGGCTCTCACCATATTATCTCAATGGCAGGTGCTAATAAAATTAACAGATTGGACTGAGTTCTGTCTATTGTTAAGGGGCATATTTGGGGCCTTGAAATTTATCACAGAGTGTCCCCCTGTGGGGACCCCATAGTAATCAGCTATAATCGATAGCAAAATCCGGTAATAGATGTTGAACTTATGAGCAGCACTCCCGCAGGGTGAAATTAATCATTACACATTGACTATTCATATCAATGGGTTGTGTGTTTAACGCAGGACTGGAAAGGTCCTCCAGAGCGAGCCATTCTGTTTGTAATGCCTCTGTACTCCAGCCAAAAGGTGAGCAGCCTTTAAAGAGTTTCTTCAGAGTGAGAGGCGCTGAGGACATCGTGGTCACAGGTAGCTCCAAGGACAAGATGAGCTTTTGGTGAGTTTTTGATGTTGCCGATTTTCTGCACCCATTAAATAGGTGACTCGTATTTTCAAAAATATGCAGCGTCAATAACTCATCAAAAGTCATTGTGGGAACGTAGAATAACAATTCTTATCTAATGTTCTCCCAGTAAACACTAAGGTGTCAATCATGCCATTTACAGCATGATAACAGAACACTGCTAGGATGAGTTGCAGCGTTTGTTGGACTAGTTGAGGTTTTGGCATGTGCCAGTATTAAACTTTATCTTTTTAATAACTGCAGCACTTACTTATTAAAGATGTGTGGATTATTTCACGGGACTCTGGTCCATCGGTAAGGTCAGTAGTTTCTGGTCGTTGTATGGGAGGCTCATGAATCACCTTCCATGATCTACAGCATGGATTTTGATTAGCAGGTGTGGTAGATTGGCTCACTTGGTTGCACACGGACGTAGACACGGGAACACTGCAGCTTTAGAAATGCACTTGGTTTATTGGATATGGCATAAACCAAGCTGGAGCAGAAAATAAACACGGCCCTCTGGGCAAAACAAAACAGTAGCACTACGTGCAGTCCTTGCATTAGTAAGGCTCAGCCCACTCAGGGTTAGCAATGTCCTTTAACAAACACCACGTGCACAAACACTTTCCTGGAGTCCTTCCTCTCTAGACACTCCGTACCCAGACTGCCTCTGGAGCCCAGATATTTAAGCCCAGACCATGTGAATTCTTCCCCATGCGACTGATAACATGATTGTGACATTACACAGGTCCTGTCAGCACATGGCGGTGCCGGCTCTGCAGGTGGAGATAAGGTGGACACCCTCCCACACACTCTATGGATGTCCACTTAAAACCATCCCAATGATGCAACTTTAGCTTAAGCCTCACAACACTTTAGTGTGCTGGAGGAAAATACTCTGGCTTTTTATCACCGACGCCACTAAGCGTAGGGACACATATCTCCCCTCCAGTACTTCACCAGTGACTTTGTCACACAGGACTGGCACAACGTCATCACTGTCATTTTTTTTTTTTACATTATTCTATATACTGCTAAATCACAGTATTGCAGTATACAGAGAAAATTATGTTTCATTGGAGACCTATCAGATGGCGCCAAGGACCTTCAATTTCTTCTCCACTGCAATGACAACTGACCAGCACGCCACGATCGCGTTATGGAGGGCTGAGAGAAGTATCATTAAATTGCATCATTTAAATGTCTCTCAGTGAATGATGGCAGTATTTAAAATGTTTAAAAGCAGCAATTGGAGCAAGGTCCGGTCGCTACTGTTATAGGTAGCTACCCACTGTGTAATACAGCTTATATCTGCTGGGTATGATACAGACTCAGCTCCTGAGTCTGATCTATACATGGTTGTAGAAAAGCCGCGGAGACACCATCACGTGTTTCTCAACGCAAGTAATAAATAGCCAGGTCTTTCACCGGGAAGGAACAACCACCGGAAGGGCAGCATCCAAAAAGGAAAACCACCTATGCCAAAACATGGTATCCATCCACGGACAGCTGTTTCGGGGTATTTGCCCCTCATCAGTGTGGAGTAGGAAACTGGCTATTAGGAGCAGTGCCTATTAAAAGGACTATAAACATAAGGATGAATGACCTCGGGGAGATCAAAACATCCAACACCGCGGAGACACCATCACGTTTTTCTCAACACAGTGATCCAGAACACTGCCCCCATCCCTAATGGGAAATATGCAAATGCATGTAGAAAAGCCGCGGAGACACCATCACGTATTTCTCAACGCAAGCAATAAATAGCCAGGTAGTTCACCAGGAAGGAACAACCACGGGAAGGGCAGCATCCAAAAAGGAAAACCACCTATGCCAAAACATGGTGTTCTGGATCACTGCGTGGTCATTCATCCTTATGTTTATGATCTATACATGGTGACCCGGCATTGGACGTAGTGGCAAGGCTTAATTCAGGAAGGGGTTAAAGTAATTCTCTGGGATTTATTAGCTGTCTTTATGATAGGTCATCAATATTTAAGGATTGGGGGGAGGGGAGGTCATCACCTATCAGGTAGGGGTTGCAATAATAATTCAGGTCAGTCCCATTAAGGGGCATGGGATAAGGCAAAACTACCTGTATGAATTGAACCACTGTGCCTAATGGCAGAAGTGGCATTCATAAGTGCCCCTAGGTCACAATATTATCCTGAAGGCCAGACCCTCACCCGCTTAACACTTATAACTTATTGTTTAAAATCTAAGCCGGGAGATCACAATGTAGTTTGGATCTCAAGGCAAACATGCTGCATATATGGCGTTCTCAGCGGCTGCATATAAAGCCTCCCGAAGATTCATACTGATTTTCCTTTGTGGATTCTCAGTTATGGGAAGAGAAATAAAACCTTGTTCCGGAGAACAGAGACTTTAACTAAACAGTTGATAAGTTTTTCAAACAAACGAGCGGACGCAGGAAATTACTGTTTTCATTATTACTTACATTTTCATAGCAAAAAGACTGTAAGATTCTGACAAACGATATCCTGACTGATTCAGCGTCACGTTTAGGGCTCCTGAATATAAAAGACACTGTTCTTATTTACTGGCAACAATTATTGGGAATTGAAACATAAAATAATGTAGGAAGATAAAAAACATTACTAAAGGTATGAACTGTATGAAATAATTTTTTGGCCTTATGATATTGATGACCTATAATTATGATGTCAGCAATACCAGGCCGGAGGGGGTCTAAGACCCGCACCTATCAGCTGAAGTTGGACATCACCAGTGTATAGAGCTGAACAATCCACCAAGTGGTGATGTCCCATTAGTCACCTGACTACTGTAGCCTGTGACTGGCTCAGTGGGCATGTGACTGCAACAGGTCATAATTGGATGATGCCCTATTGAAGTCACCTGACCCCTGCACGTTAAACAACAAAAAGTGATAAATTCTGCTGCGTTTCGCTTAGTAAATCGCCTCCAATATGTGAAGATATTTCATACTCCTATAAAAAAAAGGATAGCACAGAATATCCTGGTGCGAATGTGCGTTTAAGGATTTTTTTGTACAATACATTTTTCATCTCTTTTTCACCCCACGGCAGACGCTGTAAACACTGCTAATTTTGCTTACAATACACAGAGCTGCACTTTAAAATGTATATTCTACAGTGTAGGTAACTAAGTCTGGTGACGTCTGCCCTCCTGCCCACGTATATCGCATAAACCAGTAGGATACAATGTATTGTTTTCTCGTGCTCAGCAAATTATGACAATGTTGCAGGAAATAATTACATTTTCTAGATTCGTATCAGTATTATTCCTTCTGTTAAAAAAATTACAATTCTGTCTTTTGGGGATGAGATTGTAGAATGTTAAGAGTTGGAAAATACCTCCAGGGTCATCGAGTCCAACTCCCTGTTCAATCTAGGATTCACTAAACCATCTCAGACAGATATCTGTCCAGCCTTTGCTTGAAGACTTCCATTGAAGGAGAACTCACCACCTCTTGTAGCCGCCTGTTCCACTCATTGATCACCCTCACTGTCAAAAAGGTTTTTCTAGTATCCAATCTGTATCTTCTCCCTTTCAGTTTCATTCCATTGCTTCTCGTGTTTCCATGTGCAAATGAGAATAAGGTTGATCCCTCTACAATGTGACAACCCTTCAGATATTTGTAGACAGCTATTAAGTCTCCTCTTAGCCTTCTTTTTTGCAAGCTAAACATTACCAAATCCTTTAACTGTTCCTCGTAGAACATACTTTGCAGTCCACTCACCATCCTGGTTGCTCTTCTCTGAAATTGCGCCAGTGTTTCAATGTCTTTTTTAAAATGTGCCCAAAACTTAACAGTATTCCAGATAAGGCCTAACCAAGGAGGAGTAGAGGGGGATAGTTATTTCATGTGATTTAGACTCTGTTTCTCTTAATACATCCTAGAACTATTTGCTTTTTTGCTGCTGCATCACACTGTTGACTCATGTGCAGTCTGTGATCTATTAGCATACCAAAGTCTTTTTCAGACGTGCTTTTGCTTAGTTCTATTCCTCCCATTCTGTTTTTTTTTTCTTGCCCATATGTAGAATCTTGCATTTCTCCTTGTTAAACACCATTCTTTTAGTCGCTGCCCACTTTCCAAGCTTCCATAGATCCTTCTGAATCCTTTCTCTGTCTTCTCTAGTGTTTGCTATCTAGTCTAGTGTTAGCTATGTCTTTACTTTGCAGTTTATTATACACTAGATGGTGGCCCGATTCTAATGCATCGGGTATTCTAGAAAATGCATGTCCACGTAGTATATTGCACAGCTCACGTAGTATATTGCCCAGCCACTTAGTATATTGCCCAGTCACGTAGTATATTGCCCAGTCACGTACTATATTGCCCAGCTACGTAGTATATTGCCCAGTGACGTAGTATATTGCCCAGCCACGTAGTATATTGCACAACGACATAGTATACAGCACAGAGCTATGTAGTATATTGGCCAGTCACGTAGTATATTGGCCAGCCACGTAGTATATTGCCCAGCCACGTATGTAACAGGTTAAAAAAGACTTAAAATAAAAAATAAGCATATAATCACCTTCCCGAGGGGCCCCTTGTAGTCCTGGTGCTTGTGTGTGGTGCACGCGGTAGCTTCTGGTCCCAGGGTTGGTATGAGCGCAGGACCTGTGATGACGTCGCGGTCACATGACCGTGACGTCATGGAAGGTCCTTCTCGCATAGCATCCTTGGCACCGGAGCCTGCCGCTTGCACTGCCGAGGACAGCGCGCACGTTGGAGGGTGAGAATAACTTTTTTTTTATTATTACTATTTGTAACATTTGATCTTTTTACTATTGATGCTGCTTACGCATCATCAATAGTAAAAAGTTGGTCACACAGGGTTAATAGCTGCGTTAATGGAGTGCGTTACACCGCAGCATAACGCGGTCCTTTAACACTGGCATTAACCCTGTGTGAGGGCTGACTGGAGGGGAGTATGGAGCGGGCACTGACTGCGGGGAGGAAGGAGCGGCCATATTGCCGCCGGACTGTGCCAGTCGCTGATTGGTCGTGGCAATGGTCGTGGGCGTTTTGCCACGACCAATCAGCGACTTGGATTTCCATGACAGACAGAGGCCACGAACAATGAATATCCGGGACAGACAGAAAGACAGAAGGACAGACAGAAGTGACCCTTAGACAATTATAGTAGATGTTGCCAGTTACATTTCATAATTCTCCTTTAACTCCTCAGTGACCAAGCCCAATTTTTTCAACTCTGATGTATGTCACTTTATGAAAGCTTCCACATGCGCCACTGATTTTATGATGTCTTTTTGTGACATTTTGTCTTTCATTTAAATGGCAAATTTAGGTCTATACGTTGTATGTTTTTTTTCTTTTATTAAAATATCTGAAATTATTAAAATTTTGAAAAATTTGAAATTTTCAAATTGTGAAATGTTATATCTTAAAACCAGATATTCATACCAAACAAAAAAATGTCTATTTTACATCAGTGCTTCACAAAAAAGTACTGTAACTTAAAGAGGAATGAAAATTATTTTTCCCACTAAAATATTGCTTTACTTAACCTGTCATGTCATGTCATGTCAGCCATCAGCACCCCATCAGTAATCGCGGGATGTCAGTGCGTTTAAAGAAGGAGACGCTCCTTCTGTTACTATTTAGATGCTGCTGATGCTATTGATGGGATCATCTAGGGGGTTAAACTACCACAATTGAGGCTGATACAACAAAGTTTTATCTATAATATACAAATGACACCCATCTGAGGGCGCTTATTTCTAAGGCTTCTTTCACACTAGCGTCGGAATCTCCCCGTCGCAATGCGTCGGGGAGAGATTCCGACGCTAGCGTTTGCTGCATTGCACAATGGGTGCAGCGGATGCATTTTTCCGGCGCATCCGCTGCCCCATTGTAAGGTGCGGGGAGGTGGGGGCGGAGTTCCGGCCGCGCATGCGCGGTCGGAAAAAGCGGTCCGTCGGGAGAAAAAAACGTTACATGTAGGGTTTTTTTCTCCCGACTGTCCGCCAAAGCACGACGCATCCGTCGCAAGACAGATGCGAAGTGTGCCAATCCGTCGCAAATGCGTCGTCAATAGAAGTCTATGGGGAAAAAACGCATCCTGCAAGAACTTTTGCAGGATGCGTTTTTTCTGCAAAACGACGCATTGTGACGGATTTAAAAAAACGCTAGTGTGAAAGTACCCTAAGATGCACTTGGGGGCAATTGTAAAAGATGTAAAGTCATAAAAAGGGGCTGTGAATTTGAAATAATTAAAGGGGTTGTCCAGTTCTTAGATGTTAATAAGCTATTCCTAGGAGAGGTCAGCAGTATGAGATTGGTGGGGTCTGACACCTGGCACTCCCACCAATCAGCTGCTTTCGAGTCAAGCAGCAGCTGGTTTCCAGTGACTTCAAATAAAGGGAATGGAAGATGGGAGAGAGATGCAACTAGGTGATTGTTTGGGGTATTGCCCACTTCCAAAATTTGATATTGATGAGCTATTATAAAGATCTTCACCCTCTGTAAACTATTCAAAGGCAGCAGAAATCTCCTTTAAAGGGAACCGGTCACCCCCAAAATCGAACATGAGCTAAGCCCACCGGCATCAGGGGCTTATCTACAGCATTCTGTAATGCATTCTGTAATGTTGTAGATAAGTCCCTGATGTCACCTGAAAGAGGAGAAAAAGAGGTTAGATTATACTCACCTGGGCGGGCGTTCCGGTCCGATGGGCGTCGCGGTCCGGTCCGAGGCCTCCTATCTTCATAGGATGACGTCCTCTTCTTGTCTTCACGCTGCGGCTCTGGCGCAGGCGTACTTTGTCTGCCCTGTTGAGGGCCTCTCTGACCTTTCCCGGCGCCTGTGCACTGCAGTACTTTGCTCTGCCCTCAACAGGGCAGACAAAGTACGCCTCCGCCGGAACCGCAGCGTGAAGACAAGAAGAGGACGTCATCGTAAGAAGATGGGAGGCCCAGGACCGGACCGCGACGCCCATCGGACTGGACCGCACCTGGGTGAGTATAATCTAACCTCTTTTTCTCATCTTTCAGGATACATCGGGGGCTTATATACAGCATTACAGAATGCTGTAGATAAGCCCCTCATGCTGGTGGGCTTAGCTCATCTTCAATTTAGGGGGTGACAGGTTCCCTTTAACCTTTTCAACCCCAAATATAGAGAATATCAAAATTCGGAACAACCCCTTTAAGCCAAATAGAGGAAATGCTGCCCATGCTCTAAAGGTCCTCATGTTAATTTTCCTGCAGCTGTGACTTGTCGCATATCCACAGGACCTGTGCAGCCAATCACTAGACAACCCTTTTCAATGTGATTCAATAAGAGACCTCAATCTAACATATCCCCAAATTTAGACCATTTAATCATTGTGGAAAAACAATGGATTATGCAAGAACAGAAGGGTCATGGCCCCTTCCTGGCACAGTGCACCTCTCGACCAGGCAGTCAAGTGTGATAACACAGCCCCATTGCTACTGCAAAATTCTGCAATGCATCTTATTAAAGGTATTGGTATCATACCCACGTTCTTGTGCCTGCAATCCCTTTATCTCGGCCTGTACAGTAAAACAGACGAAGAGAGGAGGAGGGAAACGCAACTGCAGTTTCACACTCAGGGTTTTAGTAAAATAGCACAAGGTGAAGGAAGAGGGTGAGTCTCTGAACAGAACAGTTTTTATATCATAAAGACACTGCCCCCATAGTGACGAACCACCGCAAGGCCAAATTCAGACTGTAATTATATTAAAACATTTATATTTTTTATTATTACAGGTTCAACAGGTTTATAATAACACTTTACTTTCAGTGAACACAACCATAATTATGCAATCCTAGATGGGATCAAATGAAGCTGTGGGCAAACTGTTTATCAGTCTACTACTTTATGGAGACCTCCTGTTACAGCCCCTTCTTAGCACCATCCTTGGCTTGTTAACGCATAATTCTCACACAAATCAACAGAACTTTTGCAGAGAAGGATGAGATAAAACTGTGGGGTCCACACATTGAAAACCAATGGAGCCTGAAATATGAATGTAATAGCGGCCAAATGTGACTACAAGGAAAAATCGCTAGTGGTGCTGCCAGTGGTACTCCCAAGGAGGCACTGTCTCTTGGCTCACCACAAAATCACTAGCGGTACTCCCAAGGAGGCACTGTCTCTTGGCTCACCACAAAATCACTAGCGGTATGTTATGTTTGCTAATGACAGGTGTTATGAAGGCAATCCAGAAACACAGTGTGCTTAGCGACCAGAGCGCACACAGTGATCTGACAAATACCCAAAAATACAAGAACGAGCTCTGAGACGTGGAAACTCTGTAGACTGCACACCTGATCCTATCCTAAACACAACTAAAAGCGGCTGTGGATTGCGCCTAACAACTACCTAGGCAACTCGGCACAGCCTAAGAAACTAGCTAGCCTGAAGATAGAAAAATAGGCCTGACTTGCCCCAGAGAAATTCCCCAAAGGAAAAGGCAGCCCCCCACATATAATGACTGTGAGTAAGATGAAAAGACAAAACGTAGGGATGAAATAGATTCAGCAAAGTGGGGCCCGATATTCTAGGACAGAGCGAGGACAGTAAAGCGAACTTTGCAGTCTACAAAAAACCCTAAAGCAAAACCACGCAAAGGGGGCAAAAAAAACCCACCGTGCCGAACTAACGGCACGGCGGTACACCCTTTGCGTCTCAGAGCTTCCAGCAAAACAAAAGACAAGCTGGACAGAAAAAAAGCAACAAAAAAGCAAAAGGCACTTAGCTATACAGAGCAGCAGGTCACAGGAACAATCAGGAGAAGCTCAGATCCAACACTGAAACATTGACAAGGAGCAAGGATAGCAGCATCAGGCGGAGTTAAGTAATGAAGCAGTTAACGAGCTCACCAGAACACCTGAGGGAGGAAGCTCAGAAGCTGCAGTACCACTTGTGACCACAGGAGTGAATTCAGCCACAGAATTCACAACAGTACCCCCCCCTTGAGGAGGGGTCACTGAACCCTCACCAGAGCCCCCAGGCCGACCAGGATGAGCCGCATGAAAGGCACGAACAAGATCGGAAGCATGAACATCAGAGGCAAAAACCCAGGAATTATCTTCCTGAGCATAACCCTTCCATTTAACCAGATACTGGAGTTTCCGTCTAGAAACACGAGAATCCAAAATCTTCTCCACAATATACTCCAATTCCCCCTCCACCAAAACCGGGGCAGGAGGCTCAACAGATGGAACCATAGGTGCCACGTATCTCCGCAACAACGACCTATGGAATACATTATGTATGGAAAAGGAGTCTGGGAGGGTCAAACGAAAAGACACCAATAAAACGAGGTTTAAATTTAGGAGAGGAAACCTTCATAGGAATATGACGAGAAGATAACCAAACCAGATCCCCAACACGAAGTCGGGGACCCACACGGCGTCTGCGATTAGCGAAAAGTTGAGCTTTCTCCTGGGACAAGATCAAATTGTCCACTACCTGAGTCCAGATCTGCTGCAACCTATCCACCACAGAATCCACACCAGGACAGTCCGAAGACTCAACCTGTCCTGAAGAGAAACGAGGATGGAACCCAGAATTGCAAAAAAATGGAGAAACCAAGGTAGCCGAGCTGGCCCGATTATTAAGGGCGAACTCAGCCAACGGCAAAAAGGACACCCAATCATCCTGGTCTGCAGAAACAAAACATCTCAGATATGTTTCCAAGGTCTGATTGGTTCGTTCGGTCTGGCCATTAGTCTGAGGATGGAAAGCCGAGGAAAAGGATAGGTCAATGCCCATCCTACCACAAAAGGCTCGCCAAAACCTTGAAACAAACTGGGAACCTCTGTCAGAAACAATATTCTCAGGAATGCCATGCAACCGAACCACATGCTGAAAGAACAAAGGTACCAAATCAGAGGAGGAAGGCAATTTAGCCAAGGGCACCAGATGGACCATTTTAGAAAAGCGATCACAGACCACCCAAATGACTGACATCTTTTGAGAAACGGGAAGGTCAGAAATGAAATCCATCGAAATATGTGTCCAAGGCCTCTTTGGGACCGGCAAGGGCAAAAGCAACCCACTGGCACGAGAACAGCAGGGCTTAGCCCTAGCACAAATCCCACAGGACTGCACAAAAGTACGTACATCCCGTGACAGAGATGGCCACCAGAAGGATCTAGCCACTAACTCTCTGGTACCAAAGATTCCAGGATGACCAGCCAACACCGAACAATGAAGTTCAGAGATAAGTTTATTAGTCCACCTATCAGGGACGAACAGTTTCTCTGCTGGACAACGATCAGGTTTATTCGCCTGAAATTTTTGCAGCACCCGCCGCAAATCAGGGGAGATGGCAGACACAATGACTCCTTCCTTGAGGATACCCGCTGGCTCAGATAAACCCGGAGAGTCGGGCACAAAACTCCTAGACAGAGCATCCGCCTTCACATTTTTAGAGCCCGGAAGGTACGAAATCACAAAGTCGAAGCGGGCAAAAAATAACGACCAACGGGCCTGTCTAGGATTCAAGCGCTTGGCAGACTCGAGATAAGTCAAGTTCTTATGATCAGTCAATACCACCACGCGATGCTTAGCTCCTTCAAGCCAATGACGCCACTCCTCGAATGCCCACTTCATGGCCAGCAACTCTCGATTGCCCACATCATAATTACGCTCAGCGGGCGAAAACTTCCTGGAAAAGAAAGCACATGGTTTCATCACTGAGCAATCAGAACCTCTCTGTGACAAAACCGCCCCTGCTCCAATCTCAGAAGCATCAACCTCGACCTGGAACGGAAGAGAAACATCTGGCTGACACAACACAGGGGCAGAACAAAAACGACGCTTCAACTCCTGAAAAGCTTCCACAGCAGCAGAAGACCAATTAACCAAATCAGCACCCTTCTTGGTCAAATCGGTCAATGGTTTGGCAATGCTAGAAAAATTACAGATGAAGCGACGATAAAAATTAGCAAAGCCCAGGAACTTTTGCAGACTTTTCAGAGATGTCGGCTGAATCCAATCCTGGATGGCTTGGACCTTAACTGGATCCATCTCGATAGTAGAAGGGGTAAAGATGAACCCTAAAAATGAAACTTTCTGCACACCGAAGAGACACTTTGATCCCTTCACAAACAAAGAGTTAGCACGCAGGACCTGAAAAACCATTCTGACCTGCTTCACATGAGACTCCCAATCATCTGAGAAGATCAAAATGTCATCCAAGTAAACAATCAGGAATTTATCCAGATACTCACGGAAGATGTCATGCATAAAAGACTGAAACACAGATGGAGCATTGGCAAGTCCGAACGGCATCACTAGATACTCAAAATGACCCTCGGGCGTATTGAATGCAGTTTTCCATTCATCTCCTTGCCTGATTCTCACCAGATTATATGCACCACGAAGATCTATCTTAGTGAACCAACTAGCCCCCTTAATCCGAGCAAACAAGTCAGATAACAATGGCAAGGGATACTGAAATTTAACAGTGATCTTATTAAGAAGGCGGTAATCAATACACGGTCTCAGCGAACCATCCTTCTTGGCTACAAAGAAGAACCCTGCTCCCAGTGGTGATGACGATGGGCGAATATGTCCCTTCTCCAGGGATTCCTTCACATAACTGCGCATAGCGGCGTGTTCGGGCACGGATAAATTAAATATTCGACCTTTAGGGAATTTACTACCAGGAATCAAATTGATAGCACAATCACAATCCCTATGCGGAGGTAGAGCATCGGACTTGGGCTCTTCAAATACATCCTGATAATCAGACAAGAACTCTGGGACCTCAGAAGGGGTGGATGACGAAATCGACAAAAATGGAACATCACCATGTACCCCCTGACAACCCCAGCTGGATACCGACATGGAATTCCAATCCAATACTGGATTATGGGTTTGTAGCCATGGCAACCCCAACACGACCACATCATGCAGATTATGCAACACCAGAAAGCGAATAACTTCCTGATGTGCAGGAGCCATGCACATGGTCAGCTGGGCCCAGTATTGAGGTTTATTCTTGGCCAAAGGTGTAGCATCAATTCCTCTCAATGGAATAGGACACCGCAAAGGCTCCAAGAAAAACCCACAACGTTTAGCATAATCCAAATCCATCAGATTCAGGGCAGCGCCCGAATCCACAAACGCCATGACAGAAAACGACGACAAAGAGCATATCAAGGTAATGGACAGAAGGAATTTGGACTGTACAGTACCAATGACGGCAGACCTAGCGGACCGCTTAGTGCGCTTAGGACAATCAGACATAGCATGAGTGGAATCACCACAGTAGAAACACAGACCATTCAGACGTCTGTATTCCTGCCGTTCAACTCTAGTCATAGTCCTATCGCACTGCATAGGCTCAGGTTTAACCTCAGGCAGTACCGCCAAATGGTGCACAGATTTACGCTCGCGCAAGCGTCGACCGATCTGAATGGCCAAAGACAAAGACTCATTCAAACCAGCAGGCATAGGAAATCCCACCATGACATCCTTAAGAGCCTCAGAGAGACCCTTTCTGAACAAAGCTGCCAGCGCAGATTCACTCCACTGAGTGAGTACTGACCATTTCCTAAATTTCTGACAATATACTTCTATAGCATCCTGACCCTGGCACAAAGCCAGCAAATTTTTCTCAGCCTGATCCACTGAATTAGGCTCATCGTACAGCAATCCGAGCGCCAGGAAAAACGCATCGACACTACTCAATGCAGGGTCTCCTGGCGCAAGAGAAAATGCCCAGTCTTGAGGGTCGCCGCGCAAAAAAGAAATAATAATCAAAACCTGTTGAATAGGATTACCAGAAGAATGAGGTTTCAAGGCCAGAAATAGCTTACAATTATTTTTGAAACTTAGAAACTTAGTTCTATCTCCAAAAAACAAATCAGGAATAGGAATTCTTGGTTCTAACATAGATTTCTGATCAATAGTATCTTGAATTTTTTGTACATTTATAACGAGATTATCCATTGAAGAGCACAGACCCTGAATATCCATGTCCACACCTGTGTCCAGAATCACCCAAATGTCTAGGGGAAAAAAAAAAGTGAACACAGAGCAGAAAAAAAAAAAATGATGTCAGAACTTTTTCTTTCCCTCTATTGAGAATCATTAGTTTGGCTCCTTGTACTGTTATGTTTGCTAATGACAGGTGTTATGAAGGCAATCCAGAAACACAGTGTACTTAGCGATCAGAGCGCACACAGTGATCTGACAAATACCCAAAAATACAAGAACGAGCTCTGAGACGTGGAAACTCTGTAGACTGCACACCTGATCCTATCCTAAACACAACTAAAAGCGGCTGTGGATTGCGCCTAACAACTACCTAGGCAACTCGGCACAGCCTAAGAAACTAGCTAGCCTGAAGATAGAAAAATAGGCCTGACTTGCCCCAGAGAAATTCCCCAAAGGAAAAGGCAGCCCCCCACATATAATGACTGTGAGTAAGATGAAAAGACAAAACGTAGGGATGAAATAGATTCAGCAAAGTGGGGCCCGATATTCTAGGACAGAGCGAGGACAGTAAAGCGAACTTTGCAGTCTACAAAAAACCCTAAAGCAAAACCACGCAAAGGGGGCAAAAAAAAACCACCGTGCCGAACTAACGGCACGGCGGTACACCCTTTGCGTCTCAGAGCTTCCAGCAAAACAAAAGACAAGCTGGACAGAAAAAAAGCAACAAAAAAGCAAAAGGCACTTAGCTATACAGAGCAGCAGGTCACAGGAACAATCAGGAGAAGCTCAGATCCAACACTGAAACATTGACAAGGAGCAAGGATAGCAGCATCAGGCGGAGTTAAGTAATGAAGCAGTTAACGAGCTCACCAGAACACCTGAGGGAGGAAGCTCAGAAGCTGCAGTACCACTTGTGACCACAGGAGTGAATTCAGTCACAGAATTCACAACAGCGGTACTCCCAAGGAGGCACTGTCTCTTGGCTCACCACAAAATCACTAGCGGTACTCCCAAGGAGGCACTGTCTCTTGGCTCACCACAAAATCACTAGTGGTACTCCCAAGCAGGCTCTGTCTCTTGGCTCACCACAAAATCACTAGTGGTACTCCCAAGCAGGCTCTGTCTCTTGGCTCACCACAAAATCACTAGTGGTACTCCCAAGCAGGCTCTGTCTCTTGGCTCACCACAAAATAACTAGCAGTACTCCCAAGCAGGCACTGTCTCTTGGCTCATCACAAAATCACTAGCGGTACTCCCAAGGAGGCGCTGTCTCTTGGCTCACCACAAAATCATTAGCGGTACTCCCAAGCAGGCACTGTCTCTTGGCTCACCACAAAATAACTAGCAGTACTCCCAAGCAGGCACTGTCTCTTGGCTCACCACAAAAAAACTAGCAGTACTCCCAAGCAGGCACTGTCTCTTGGCTCACCACAAAATCACTAGTGGTACTCCCAAGCAGGCTCTGTCTCTTGGCTCACCACAAAATCACTAGCGGTACTCCCAAGGAGGCGCTGTCTCTTGGCTCACCACAAAATCATTAGCGGTACTCCCAAGCAGGCACTGTCTCTTGGCTCACCACAAAATAACTAGCGGTACTCCCAAGCAGGCACTGTCTCTTGGCTCACCACAAAATCACTAGCGGTACTCCCAAGGAGGCACTGTCTCTTGGCTCACCACAAAATCATTAGCGGTACTCCCAAGCAGGCTCTGTCTCTTGGCTCACCACAAAATCACTAGTGGTACTCCCAAGCAGGCGCTGTCTCTTGGCTCACCACAAAATCATTAGCGGTACTCCCAAGCAGGCGCTGTCTCTTGGCTCATCACAAAATAACTAGCGGTACTCCCAAGGAGGCGCTGTCTCTTGGCTCACCACAAAATAACTAGCAGTAATCCCAAGCAGGCACTGTCTCTTGGCTCACCACAAAATAACTAGCAGTACTCCCAAGGAGGCGCTGTCTCTTGGCTCATCACAAAATCACTAGCGGTACTCCCAAGCAGGCACTGTCTCTTGGCTCACCACAAAATCACTAGTGGTACTCCCAAGCAGGCACTGTCTCTTGGCTCACTACAAAATCACTAGCGGTACTCCCAAGCAGGCACTGTCTCTTGGCTCACCACAAAATCACTAGCGGTACTCCCAAGGAGGCACTGTCTCTTGGCTCACCACAAAATCACTAGCGGTGCTCCAAAGGAGGCACTGTCTCTTGGCTCACCACAAAATCACTAGCGGTACTCCCAAGCAGGCACTGTCTCTTGGTTCACCACAAAATCACTAGCGGTACTCCAAAAAAGGCACTGTCTCTTGGCTCACCACAAAATCACCAGCGGTACTCCCAAGCAGGCACTGTCTCTTGGCTCACCAAGATGGGTTACCGTGATGGCAACTGTACAACAGGTCCTCGGGTTTTGATATCCAGTCTTTTCGCTTAGTCTACGTTCACACTAGCGTTCGGCTAGTGTGCGTCGCGCTAGCGTCGGGCGACGCAGCGGCGACGCACGCGTCATGCGCCCCTATGTTTAACATGGGGGACGCATGCGTTTTTGCTTGTTGCGTTTTCCGACACGTGCGTCTTTTTTGACGCTAGCGTCGGACCAAGAAAACGCAACAAGTTGCATTTTTCTTGCGTCCGATTTTCGTCAAAAAACGACGCACACGTCGAAAAACGCAGCGTTTTTGCGTGCGTTGCGTCGCCGACGCAGCGGCGCACAACGCTAGTGTGAACGTAGCCTTAGCTGTGGTAATGTCCAAGTTTTGCTCACTTTCTGGACACTTCAGATCCGAGTTACAAATCAAAATCACCTTTAGGCTATGTGCACACGTTGCGGATTTGGCTGCGGATCCCCAGTGGATTTGGCCCTGCAGATTCGCAGCAGTTTTCCATGTGTTGTACAGTACTATGTTAACCTATGGAAAACCAAATCCGCTGTGCCCATGCTGCTGAAACTTCCACGCAGAAACGCAGCGGTTTATTTTCTGCAGCATGTCAATTCTTTGTGCGGATTCCGCAGCCTTTTAGTTGTTTCGTTGTAGGATTCCGCAGGTGTAAAAACGCAGGCGAAATCTGCACAAAATCCGCAGAAAACTCACAGGGAGTCCGCAGGTAAAACGCAGGTATTTTTACCTGCGGATTCTGCAGAATCCGAGTGGAAAAATCCGCAATGGAATCTGCAACGTGTGCACATACCCTCAAAAGTCTCAGGGTCTGGGAAAATCACAGACGGCACATAGGTTCCCTCCGTGTGCTGTCTGTTACTGACATTGTACTGGTTGGGAGAGGATTTGCAATCTTCTTTTTAAGCATACGAGAAAATTACTGATAAAACACTGATGGTAAAAACTGACACAAAGATAAAACACTGATGAAAATCTGATTCATTTTCTTTTTACTACTAATAGGGGTGGAGCCGCATATTCATTACTGTAATAAGCGGCACCACGTGACCGCTCATACAGGAGAAGGTGCGGCGAGGACATGACGCTGCGAGGGAGCGTGTGAGTATTTTAGTTACAGCGGGGGGGCGCACAGGGGGTGGGAGGGGGGAGGGGACAGGGATCTTTATTTTAAACACGAGGACAAAAAAAAAAGATTTTTCATATCTTCTTTCCAGCGAACGCTGCTGGAGAGAAGATATGAATGGCCGCTTCAGCACCAGATGCAGGGGACAGCGCTTATCTCTAGCGCTGTCTCCTGCACGTTCCGTGTGGTACCCAGTCGGCACACGGGCGGCGCACGTGTGCCACACTGATGTACCACAGGAGCACACGGACATGGATAATTCCGGTACCGACTTTTCCGGTACTGGAATTATCTGGACGTGTGAGACTGTCCTAAAGGAGATTTTACCATTAAAATCAGTCAGGAATGTATTCAAAGAATGTATTTGACGTGGTTTTTGATGTGAATATTGTAGCAGAATAGTTATAAATCCTTGACAAAATCTCAGTCTGAACACACCATTAGGGCTCGCTTCCACAAGCGTATTCATCAGCAGAGTGCTATATGATGTTTTATCGCATAACACTCCGCCCAATGTCATACTATGGGGCAGTGCAGATCTGCAATTATTTTATCATGCCGATTCGAAATGAGAAAAAAGTCAAAGCCTGCTGTGAGTGGCAATGAAAATCAAATCACGCATACCCATGCCAGTCTATGGATGTGTGTGAAACATCGGACTGCGCTGGGATGTCACCCATGCAGTCTGATCTATTCAGACAAAAGAGAAATGAAGTTCTCTGTCTTCTCCGGACCTGTGCTGCAATTTTTGCATGCGGGAGAATCCGATCACAATAAAATTATACTCGGCTCAAACTCTGATCAGATCACAGTACTAATTGCTGCAGCAGAGCTGAACTACTTTATATCTGACGTGTACGACTATGTATCGGATTCTTGTACGTCTATGAATAGATGCTGGGGGTAGTTGTACCATTTCTAAAGCACACAAAATAATACATTTCTTGTATCTGATCATTCATTCCATCTCCCACTCATGAAACAGAGAAAGGAAATCACATTCCTGTTGTATTTCTCTGCATCGTTTCACCAAACATGGTGATACAAAGCATTTCTTGGTTTGTGTTTTGTGAACAGAGACAGGGAATAAAATGTTCTCTACAACAGCAACCAAAATATACAGCAGTAAGAGGAAAACTACTATTATTGCACAAATCTAAAATATGTACAGAAAGGTGTAGACAGATCTATATGGAAACATTTCCTAATTATCTGGATTTGCAGAGAAAATAGGAACAAGGGGAATCCCCTAAAAAACAATGGGGTAGGAAGCAGAGAGGGTATGTGTTATTGAATAAAGATTCAGAGAACATACACCCTCGTCTTCACTCTGTGGCAGACCCCGGGAATTACCGCTCTTTTTCCTGTTTGGTGTGAATTTAATAAGTCTATGTAATAAAGATTTACAAATTGGGGTCATTTTTCTATTGCTAATCATCCAGATGTATAAGGGGAAATGATTCATTTATGTAAGCTTCAACGTGATTGAGTGTAGATTGTGCAACAGGCAATCCCCACATGTATTCAAGCTGTCTAGCAGCCACAAATCATGCAGCTGCGCCGACATAAACTAAATCTCCGAGCATGCCGAAATACTCTGAGACCACCAGAGCACGCTCGGAGAAACTCGAGTAATGAGCATACTTGCTCATCACTAGTAGTAGGCTACATGCACACGTTGCGGAAAGTCTTGTGGATTTTTCCAGACTGACTTTGGTAAATCCGCAGGAAATCCGCACTGCGGATTTACCGCATTTTTTTTTACGGTTTTACACCTGCAGATTCCTTTTATGGAGCAGGTGTAAACCGCTGCGCAATACGCACAAATAATTGACATGCTGCGGAATAAACAACAAAGCGTTTCAGCATGTTTTTTTCCGCAGCATGTGAACTGCAAATTTTGTTTTCCATAGGTTTTCATGGTACTGTAAACTCAGGGAAAACTGCTGCGAATCTGCAGCGGCCAATCCACTGCGGATCCGCAGCGTGTGCACATACCCATAGGCTACTAAAATCCGCACTAAATCCGCATCGTGTGAATTCAGCCATAATGTCCCCCATCCTGGACCCCTTACAGGTTTATATGTCCACCATCCTGGGCTCCTTCCAGATATATATGTCCTCTATCCTGAGCCCCTTCCTGGCATATATGCCAGATTCCTGGGTTCCTTCCTCGTTTATATGTCCCCATCCTGTACTAATGTCCCACATCCTTGGCCCCTTCCTGATATATATGTTTCCCCTCCTGGTGCATATGTTCCCCATCCTGGGCCCTTCCATGTATATACACTACCGTTCAAAAGTTTAGGGTCACCCAGACAGTTTTGTGTTTTCCATGAAAACTCCTACTTTTATTAATCAAATGAGCTGCCAAATGAATTGAAAATCTAGTCCAGACATTAAGGTTCGAAAAAAATATTTTTATTTGAAATAATAATTTTCTCCTTCAAACTTTGCTTTCCTCAAAGAATGCTCCATTTGCAGCAATTCCAGCATTGCAGACCTTTGGCATTCTAGCAGTTAATTTGCTCAGGTAATCTGGAGACATTTCCCCCCATGCTTCCAGAAGCCCCTCCACAAGTCGGTTTGGCTTGATGGGCACTTTTTGCACCATACGGTCAAGCTGTTCCCACAACAGCTCAATGGGGCTGAGATCTGGTGACTGCGCTGGCCGCTCCATTACAGATAGATACCAGCTGCCGGCTTCTTCCCTAAATAGTTCTTGCATAATTTGGAGGTGTGCTTTAGGTCATTGTCCTGTTGTAGGATGAAATTGGCTCCAATCAAGCGCTGTCCACAGGGTATGGCATGGCATTACAAAATGGAGTGATAGCCTTCTTTATTCAATATCCCTTTTATCTTGTACAAATCTCCCACTTTACCAGCACCAAAGCAACCGCAGACCATCACATTACCTCCACCATGCTTGACAGATGGTGTCAGGCACTCTTCCAGCGTCTTTTCAGTTGTTCTGCATCTCACAAATGTTTTTCTGTGTGATCCAAACACTTCAAACTTGGATTTGTCTGTCCATAACACTTTTTTCCAATCTTTCTTTGTCCAATGTCTGTGCTCTTTAGCCCATATTGTTTCCTTTTATTAGCCAGTCTCAGATATGGCTTTTTCTTTGCCACTCTGTCCTGAAGGCCAGCATCCCGGAGTCGCCTCTTCACTGTAAACGTTGACACTGGCATTTTGCGTGTACTATTTAATAAAGCTGCCAGTTGAGGACCTGTGAGGCGTTGATTTCTCAAACTACAGACTCTAATGTACTTGTCTTGTTCCTCAGTTGTGCAGCGGGGCCTCCCACTTCTCTTTCTACTCTGGTTAGAGCCTGTTTGTGCTCTCCTCTGAAGGGAGTAGTACACACCGTTGTAGGAAATCGTCAGTTTCTTGAACATTTCTCCAACGGAATAACTTTCATTTCTAAGAACAAGAATAGACTGTTGAGTTTCACATGAAAGTTCTTTTTTTTCTGGACATTTTGAGAGTTTAATGGAACCAACAAATGTAATGCTCCAGATTCTCAACTAGCTCAAAGGAAGGTCGGGTTTATAGGTTCTCTAATCAGCCAAACTGTTTTCAGCTGTGCTAACATACTTGCACAAGGGTTTTCAAGGGTATTCTAACCATCAATTAGCCTTCTTACACAGTTAGCAAACACAAAGTACCATAAGAACACTGGGGTGATGGTTGTTGGAAATGGGCCTCTATACACCTATGAAAATATTGCATTACAAACCAGATGTTTGCAGCTAGACTAGTCATTTACCACGTTAACAATGTATAGAGTGTATTTCTGAATCATTTAATGTTAGCTTCATTGGAAAAAAAACTGTGCTTTTCTTTCAAAAATAAGGAAATTTCTAAGTGACCCTAAACTTTTGAACGGTAGTCTGTGTATGTCCCCCATCCTGGTAAATATGACCCCCCCCCATCCTGGGTTCCATCCTCATATATCTCTACCCACCCTGTACTAATCTCCCCCATCCTAGGCCCCTTCCTGGTATATATGCCCCCAATCCTGGGTTTCTACCTGGTATATATATGCCCTGTTCTGCCGCTGTCCTCTAATGCATAAGAAACCTCATTCTCCTTACCTTCCCCCGCTGCCATGACGTGCAGCGTAATCTTCTATAGCCGCCGCACAGGCCGATAGCTGACATCGACATGCCTGTGATAGGCAATGTATGACGTCACTGCCATGCACCTCCTGCCGACTTCAGCTGCCAGCCTCTGATTGCCCAGTGGTGTGTATTGCAGTGCAGGGAGTCCGCAGGTGTCTGCACCACAATACATCTCAGCTGGGTGTGCATCCTTGTACGCACTGCCAGCTGAAATAGGCACTGGAGTCGGTCGGCCCGCCTCCATCACAGGCCCGGTCTCACTCGCACCCTCTGCGACAGCAATCATTACACCCCTAGTGGTCGGAACAATCAAAGAATCAGCGCTGGCGGATTCCAGTGGTAAATACTGCTTGTTTTACAAGGAACTCTTCCCTCTGTAAACTGTTCAAAGGCAGCAGAATACTCATTTAAAGAAACAGACGAAGCATGAAACCAGACAGCAGGGCTATGTCGGAGCTGAAAATTAGCTCTACAACACATGGAAATGTCAAGTGAGATTTGTTGTTAAAAAGAGAATCACATTTTAAGATGTTCCTGGAGATCAAAATATTTGTCTTTAGGGAGGATTTCCTATCTACTTCACCTAATGTTCCATGGAAAATACTGGTTACAGAAACCTATTATGACCTATGAACATTTGTGACAACACAGAAAGGTTTTGGCTGCTGATCACACAAGTCAGGTTCTGCCTGTCTGGGTAGGGCAGGTCTGTTCTGATAATTCCTCAAGATTACCTGTTGTGTTGGGATTATACTTACAGAATATTAAGAAAAGTGAAAGTAACAGGAGTTGTCTAGGAAAAAAAATAAAAAATGTATATATATATATATATATATATATATATATATATATATATACACTATATATCTGTATATCCAAATCCGTTCATTCCTCAACCAAGAATCTTCAAAAACCCTAGTCCATGCCCTCATCATCTCTCGCCTTCACTACTGCAACCTCCTGCTCTGTGGCCTCCCCTCTAACACTCTCGCACCCCTCCAATCTCTTCTAAACTCTGCTGCCCGACTAATCCACCTGTCCCCCTGTCCCCCTGCTATTCCCCAGATTCTCCCCTCTGTCAATCCCTTCACTGGCTCACCATTACCCAGAGACTCCAGTACAAAAGCCTAACCATGACGTACAAAGCCATCCACAACCTGTCTCCTCCATACATCTGTGATCTCGTCTCCCGGTACTTTCCTGCACGCAACCTCCGATCCTCACAAGATCTCCTTCTCTACTCCCCTCTTATCTCCTCTTCCCACAATCGTATACAAGATTTCTCTTGCATATCACCCCTACTTTGGAACCCTCTACCCCAACATATCAGACTCTCGCCTACCATCGAAACCTTCAAAAAGAAGCTGAAGACCCATCTCTTCCGACAAGCCTACAACCTGCAGTAACCACCGATCGACCAAACCGCTGCATGACCAGCTCTACCCTCGCCTACTGTATTCTCACCCATCCCTTGTAGATTGTGAGCCTTCGCGGGCAGGGTCCTCACTCCTCCTGTACCAGTTATGACTTGTATTGTTTAAGATTATTGTACTTGTTTTTATTATGTATACCCCTCCTCACATGTAAAGCGCCATGGAATAAATGGCGCTATAACAATAAATAATAATAATATATAAATGAACTAGATAAATAACAATTATAATTCTCCGTCGCTGCCAATGTTTAGATAACTAAGTGATCAATTGGCTAACAGCTATCTAATGTGTAGCTTTATTCTGTAACGCTCATTTATGTATATTTTCTGTCTGGACAAATGTTTGTGAACACAGATTGCAATAAAAGGCAGAAGGAGCAGTCACACCTGAGCCCTGCTGCCTGTGGGGGCCACAAAGTTCCTCTTCCAAAACAACACCTGGATACTAAATGTCACATGGAAGATGCATTGCAATTGTTTTTTGTTTTGTTATCTTCTGTAACAGAAACGAATGATGGATTATCAGACTATCTGTCATATACATGTTAATATATGGTACCTGATTAAAGCAATTTTGACACACAGACATGAGGTACAGAAAGCAAGAGAGGAGGAGAGAAAGAAAGAGAGAAAAGGGGAGAAAGAAAAAGGGAGAAAGAAAATGGGAGAAAGATAGAAAAGGGTGAGAGATACAAAGAAAAGGGGAGAGACAGAGAGAGAGAGAAAATGGGAGATAGAGAAAAGGAAAGAGAAAGAAATGGAGAAATTGAGAGAGTAAGAAAAAAGGAGTGTGATAGAGAGATCATGAATCCGGTGTTCTTATGACTCCTGTGTATCCCGTGTAAATGAAGATATAGAGATACAGATTCGGCATTTTGCTTTCGACAAGTTACCATTTTTCCTGGAGTAATTTTGTCCTTTTCATTGCTGGGGCTGCCCCAGACAATTAGGAATAATGGAGGCTATTACGGCCTGCTGTCGAGCATCTTATGGCGGTGCAGGGGTTACACTACCTATTGATTGGCGCCACTGTATATCCTCTAATTGATCTGAGGACTCTATAGCATCAAAGAACTTCCACTTCAATAGGACTGACTGGAGTAAACTCTGCTACTAATGTCAGTCTGCTGAAATGAAGAGCTGGTTAGTCAGATGTGTGACTCCTCTCTGGGACGCTGCAGGGACTGATGAAGGGGCATGTCTGTGTTATTGTGTAGTGGTGTGTAAATGTGAATAAGGCTGTGGCTGCACAAGACCTTGGCCGTCCCACAGGTCATACAGTCAGACACTGCTCTATGTGACTGCTATATGGACACACAATGCAGGGGAATAGGGTCACATAGTGACCCACAAAGTACAGTGAAAATTTAGAGCAACCTGGGTATTTTGTGAAATGTCTGAAGCAGTTGCAGAACCTTGCAGGTCACAGTGCGACCCTAATGAGGTGCGATGTAGCAGTGGTATAAGGCAATCTTTTCCCGTGGCCAAAGTAATCCTAAATAAGTATATGCCTGTATTTCCCAGCATTGAGGATACCAACAAAAATAAGCAACACTGAGGACTGTAGATGCAGTGGTCGGTCATGGAAACAATGCAGCAGATGAAAGTCACATCATGTTACTTCCCTTCGAAATTAGAAGATGTCCAGCAAGTCCATCAGCTCAGAACTGACCGGAACCAGCGACACCCATCTACTGTATAGAGACGTTTGCCCAGAAGTCGTCTTCATGGAGAATTGTGGCCAAAAAGCGAGACCTTCAACATGAGAACAAGGCCAAGTGACTCAACCATGCACGAAAACATAGGAACTGGGGTGCAAAAAACTGCAAGCAGGTGCTCCAGACAGAAGAGACAAAATGTGAAATATCTGACTCTAACAGAAGTAGATTGTTCCTGGATGGCACAATAATGAGGGTCCGCAGGAGTAGTGACACACGGTGGAGGGTCCGGCAAGTTTGTGCATTTCAGCAATGAAGTTGTGGATTTGGTCAGGAGTAGTGATGTAAGAATGCTGAGAAATCCCGGCAGATACTGACCCATCATGTAATGTCAGGAGGCGTCTGATCGGCTCCAAATCTATTCTACAGCCGGACAACAACCCCCAACATCCAGCCAGTGTCATTAATAACCAGGAATCCTGGAGGTGATGATCCAGCCCCGGGCCCCTGATCTCACATCATCCCGTCTGTCTGGGATCACATGAAGAGACAGAAGGATCCGCACAAGAATCATACACAGATCTGAGGTCAGCTCTCCAAGATGTTTGGAACAACCTCCTGCCGAGTTCTTTCAAAAACTGTACAAGTCACGATAAGAAGGGATGGGTTTTTTTGAAGGAAAAGGTCAGTCCATTTTGCTTACATTTCCATTTTGTTCATTCATTTTGCATTTGTTAATTGATACAAATAAACTATTATCACCTCTAGTTTTTATAACTTCTTACTTTGCACCATTTTTTCCTCACCAGCCTAAAACGTTTGCACAGTAATATTAGTATTATACTAAAGGGAACCTGTCAGCAGGATTGTGCACACTAGTATCCACAGTGTCGTTATACTGATTACAATGATCCCTGGTGATGAATCCGTCTTGTGGTTCTTGTCTAATCTGCATTTTCAGTTTTGTGTTAATGAGATTCTCGTGCCCCGGGGCCTGTGGGGGAGGGACTGTGGGGGTCTTCATGTGGCGCTCTGCTTACAGTCATACTGATGGCTTATGACAGGTCATTGAGTCTCAAGAATGGGCTGATACTTCTGGAGTGTGCAGATGATTGCCATGGTTACCGGCCACCTCTGCAGTCTCAAGAGTGACTGGATTTTTAACCCTACACAAGTTTGGGATCGCTGTAATAGCACTGATCTGGAGAAAAAATACAAAAGTTATATCTCCTGGAAGAAGAGGAGGAAAAGGGAGTAAGTGTGTGTGTGTGTAGTGTGTGTGTGGTGTGTGTAGTGTGTGTGTGGTGTGTGTAGTGTGTGTGTGGTGTGTGTATGTATGTGTGTAGTGTCTGTGTGTAGTGTGTGTATGTATGTGTGTAGTGTCTGTGTGTAGTGTGTGTATGTATGTGTGTAGTGTCTGTGTGTAGTGTGTGTATGTATGTGTGTAGTGTCTGTGTATAGTGCTGCCGAGCTTCACATGATGGATTTCCGTGACTGTCATTTTACCTCACGCCCTCTCACCGCCGTCTCCGCTATCCCTCCCCTTTTCCCGCCTTTTTCTTCCTTAGTCTCCTCACTTGGTGACCACGCCCACACAGAAGGGGTGGAGCTTGAGACAAGGTGGCCGTGCCCTGCCAGGAGGCTCCTTCTGACGTCACGATCTTTCCCAGCATTCCCGAGCATTCACTGCCTTAGCAACCGAGGAGTGAGATCGAGGCGCGGCCGGGTGAGAGGTCAGCGGAGAGACACCGAGCCAGGCAGCGGGCGGCGGCTCGGAGTCACCGGGAGGAGCTCAGGCGGAGGTAAGAGCAGCGGGCGCGGAGCTGGTGACACTTGTGCGCGGCTCGGGGCTGTCAGGTAGGAGTCGGTGTCTCCTCCGGTCAGTGCGCGCTGTCTCCTCCGCTCGTCCTCGGCTGCCCCGTCTGGATGTCACCTGGTGGAGCCTCACAAGCTGTCACCGGATCACCTGCAGATCTCCAGGTTGTCGCTGGATCCCATAGAACGGAGGCGGTCCACTCTGGATCACTCGGATCCACTCCATTGTATGTCTGTCACTTACTGGATCCCAGTGGATCACCTGTGCTGCCAGTCCATCCACTCCTACCCCTGCCCATGCTAAATCTCTCCTCACCTGTAGGTCTCTGTTAATGGATCCTCTGTCATTTACCCCCCATGTATGACAGTGGATCCCATGAATTGATCCCTTTGTCTTTCATTTAGTGGATCCCAGGACACTAACCCCCCCCCCCTTGAATGTCCGGCTGTAGATCCCCCATATGTTTAGAGGATTCTGTAGATCACCTTGTATGTTATTGAGTTAGTGTATAGATCCTTGCATTTCTTGTAGCTCTCTCAGTGGATCCCAAATGTCTGTAGATTCCTCTGTTGTTTTAGATGACCCAATGTAACAGTAGATCCTATTGTATGTCAGCGGATCTCATTGAACTGCGAATATCCTAAAGTCTCTTAATGAATCTCTATAGACCTCTGATAATTTAGATATTTTATGGAAATGCAGATCTCCTTGTAGGTGTTTCTGTAGATCTCCTGTGTGGTGTATAGTGGATCCCTTGTATGTGTCTCATGCTGTGGGTCTCCGGAAACAAGATTCCCTCATGAATGTTGCTAATGGTGGATTCACTGTGTACTAATCTTGTAATGCCCGCTAGATCACTAGATTCTTCCTTGTCTGTCAGACGGTAGATCCAGAGCTGTCATTGTGATCTGTGGATCACTTTACGTCCCTGTAGCTTTGTGCCGTCATTTCTGACCATCATCGTCAGTCGCTCCGATGTTCGGGCCTCAGATCTTAATATTTCGCTTCTTTGGTGATCTCACTCCTGGTGATCTAGTGTGATGTCTGGCGAGGGGCAGAACCTACAGGAGATGCTTCAGTATAACTTTTGCTTATATATTTATTTCTGTACTGTGTATATGATCTAACTTGGGCTTTCAATAGGACGTCGCCTGAAGATCGGACGGTCACGTCTTTTAGTTGCTTCATGGCTTTTAAAGTGGTTAAAAAAAGTGAAAAAAAATCGTGAGCGTGTGCACAGTGAGCCGTCGTGACGTTGCTCTGTATATGGCCATTATTTTTGGCACCTTTTGTTGGTTATTCTTGTGGCTTGCAGGTGTAATCTCTCCTGAAAAATCTGTTGTGTGCACATAACCTGAGACTTGTCTGACCGAGGGTAAATCTAAGTATTGTCCTGCCAGTATGTGTCTCGGAAGCCTCCGCACGGGCGCCGCACTTGTGCCTGCTGGCGAGATGCGTCCATCACATGCAGTAATTGGGGTCAGTGCACGTTTTGTGACTGTCCAGCGCCTTCTCTGTGTAGTTTTGTACTACACTCTCATCAGTTATTCCGGACTCCAGCACAGTCCTCTCCAGTAGATGATTCCGGATCAATCCCTTGTCCTCAGTGTCTTCCTTTCTCCGCACTCGCCCGGCTCCTTTAAATTTCAGACTGTGACCTGTTCCCTCGATCTTACATAATCCTGTGTGGGAATCGTACCGCCACATCGAGTCTTATTGATCAAGCAGAGATTTAGGATTTTTTTTTTTTGGTTCCCGCTGCCATACAATCCCTGCCAAGTTCCTATTGGCACAGGTTGTGGGCGCAGCTTGCCATGTGTTTGCTTAATTATCTTTGTTTCCTTCGCCCTGTCTTGAAGTGAAGGTTGCCGCTTCCTTGGCGAGGCTCTAACCTTGAGTATTGTTATTGCAGACATGCGCTTTCCCTTCTGACGTCTTTCAGGGTGATGGATCCCAGTTTGCTTTTGTTACTTCTTTTCTCGTCCCTTTTAAGTTTGTTACTGGATGTTACTTTTTATTCTGTGTATTGCAGTTATACTTTCACTACACTGGGTACATACTATTTGTTTTCTTGCCTGTTAACCCTTTCTGCCATCTGTTATTGCCCCATTGCTTTATAAATCGTCATACTGTCAGAGCCTGCTGGGAGTTGTGGTCTTGCTGGAGGGCCGCTGGTTGGGCACCACTGCTGATCCATGGCCGATTTCACACATCTGTCATTCACGATCTGAGTGTGGACCGCAATGTCCCGACCGGCCAGGGGTCTCCTGACCTGAACTAAATACCTGTTGCTTTGGCATTTGGGTCCGGAGACCCTCGGGACGGTCTGGAGATCACGTCCTGTACTCGACTGTGAATGACAGATGAAGGAAAGCCGCCTAAACCTCTTCACACTCCTGCATTTGTGCACTGGATTTGGAGCTTTTCCTGACAAAACCATTCATTTTATTTTTGCTGAAAGGGATCAAAAGTGGTTCATTTAATACTTGTCTGCAAAAAAACAAACATGCAGTATGCAATTTTTTTTATTATTTTTTTACCAAAGCATCCATGTAGACGGTGGGCAGTGACGGGTACATTTCTATAAAGGCATATGCCCTATAGTGGCCAGAAATGCAATGAGCGGTTAGCTCAAGGCTCTGTTCATATCTGCATTCTTCCTGTTCCATTATAGGAAAAGATGTGCTGGACCCCAGCGGCTCCAGACAGACTCCGATGACTATAATGGGCTCCGTCTGCTTCCCATCATATTACAGCCTTTCTATCTTGTCCAGGACTGTTTGCCGAATCTATGGCAGAGACCAGGTCATACTGGGCACCTGCCGCCCAATTCTGCATCACATAGATGTCACAATTTCCAATATGCGAGGGGAGATGAATTCACATCTGTTCAGGCCCCTCTGCCGCCTTTTTTCTCTCTCTGCCTATAATTAATCCAGTTTTCAGAATCATTCATGTGAATTCTCCGGGATTTACAGCTGGATTAGTATGCGGCTGACGTGACTTCTGAAATCCACTCCGCACATATTAAACCAATTACGGATCGCTTTAATCAAACAGCTGTCAGAACAGATTTACTGTCAGATTCGAAGGTTTTGTTCCAAACCCAAAAATGGGTATAAAACTTGTCACTGAGAAGTGAAAGTAAACACCCTGATGGGCAGGAAGAGGTTAACAGATGTTGTGCCATGCATCGTTGGCACATTACATTTCATACATGTGATTATAAAGGCTGCACCATATAGTTGTGTGAGTGGGCTATTTATGAGGAGTTTTGCCTCCTTCGAAAGTGATGGCGTATAGCAAGGATAAGACCCCCACTGATCCTGAGATTGTAAGGACCACAGTTCTGTCCCCGGGTAGATCCCCTTGCTTTATGACAACAGGTGCAGGACACTGCTGATCCAGATGTACAGGAGCGCAGCTCTGCAGGCAGCAGAAATACAAAAGAGCTGCACCGCATTCATTCACCAATTTTCAGTCTCGCCCTCCCGCTCAATGACTGGACTTGGATGTCATATTCTAGCAATGTCACGTGAGCAGATGGGAGAATCAGAATTCCTGAAAAATAGTTCTCTGGAGCCCCGACCATTCACTTGAATGAAGCTGACTGAGTCTCTGCGGACTCTCTCCTCCATCCTGGCAGTATTCACCATCTTCAGACATTCACAAAACTGTGGTTTTCCTTGTTTAAAAACAAAAAGAACTCCGCTTCATTTAAGTCAATGGCTCCATCAGAAATCAGTTTTTTAGTTATTCCGACCTAAACACAAACAAACACAAACGTTGTGCTCAGCGTAGAGTACTGTGTGAACCTAGTCTAATAATACTAATAATATTATTAGTATTATTATTATTTCTATAGCACCAACATATTCCGCAGCACTTTACATTTCGGAGGGGATTTGTACAGCCAATAGACATTACAGCATAACAATAAACACAGATCAAAACCGATACCAAGAGGTGTGAGGGTCCTGCTCACAAGCTTACAATCTGTGATTGATCTTTGGGCTATAGTAAGGAACGTTGTACTCGCGTTGGTACTGTATGTTCTCCCTGTGTCCGTGTAGATTTCCTCCCAGGTTCTCCAGTTTCCTTCCACGCTCCAAAGACATCCTGATAGGGAATATAGATTGTGAGCCCCAATGGGGACAGTGATGTGTGTGAAGCGCTGCTGAATTAATGGCGCTGTATAAGTGAGTGCAATAACCCAAACAGATCAAGAGTGATATTAAATGGATGCAAGACTCTTAGCATAATGTGAACAAGACTTTGGTCATTGCGACTGCCTCTACAGGAAGTTGGGGGGGCGTGTCTAATCCCCTCTGTGGGAAGTGGGGGGGCATGTCTAATCCCCTCTGAGGGAAGTGGGGGGGAGTGTCTAATCCCCTCTGTGGGAAGTGGAGGGGGGGCATGTCTAATCCCCTCTGTGGGAAGTGGAGGGGGGCATGTCTAATCCCCTCTGCGGGAAGTGGAGGGGGGCATGTCTAATCCCCTCTGCGGGAAGTGGAGGGGGGCATGTCTAATCCCCTCTGCGGGAAGTGGAGGGGGGCATGTCTGATCCCCTCTGCGGGAAGTGGAGGGGGGCATGTCTGATCCCCTCTGCGGGAAGTGGAGGGGGGCATGTCTGATCCCCTCTGCGGGAAGTGGAGGGGGGCATGTCTGATCCCCTCTGCGGGAAGTGGAGGGGGGCATGTCTGATCCCCTCTGCGGGAAGTGGAGGGGGGCATGTCTGATCCCCTCTGCGGGAAGTGGAGGGGGGCATGTCTGATCCCCTCTGCGGGAAGTGGAGGGGGGCATGTCTGATCCCCTCTGCGGGAAGTGGAGGGGGGCATGTCTGATCCCCTCTGCGGGAAGTGGAGGGGGGCATGTCTGATCCCCTCTGCGGGAAGTGGAGGGGGGCATGTCTGATCCCCTCTGCGGGAAGTGGAGGGGGGCATGTCTGATCCCCTCTGCGGGAAGTGGAGGGGGGCATGTCTGATCCCCTCTGCGGGAAGTGGAGGGGGGCATGTCTGATCCCCTCTGCGGGAAGTGGAGGGGGGCATGTCTGATCCCCTCTGCGGGAAGTGGAGGGGGGCATGTCTGATCCCCTCTGCGGGAAGTGGAGGGGGGCATGTCTGATCCCCTCTGCGGGAAGTGGAGGGGGGCATGTCTGATCCCCTCTGCGGGAAGTGGAGGGGGGCATGTCTGATCCCCTCTGCGGGAAGTGGAGGGGGGCATGTCTGATCCCCTCTGCGGGAAGTGGAGGGGGGCATGTCTGATCCCCTCTGCGGGAAGTGGAGGGGGGCATGTCTGATCCCCTCTGCGGGAAGTGGAGGGGGGCATGTCTGATCCCCTCTGCGGGAAGTGGAGGGGGGCATGTCTGATCCCCTCTGCGGGAAGTGGAGGGGGGCATGTCTGATCCCCTCTGCGGGAAGTGGAGGGGGGCATGTCTGATCCCCTCTGCGGGAAGTGGAGGGGGGCATGTCTGATCCCCTCTGCGGGAAGTGGAGGGGGGCATGTCTGATCCCCTCTGCGGGAAGTGGAGGGGGGCATGTCTGATCCCCTCTGCGGGAAGTGGAGGGGGGCATGTCTGATCCCCTCTGCGGGAAGTGGAGGGGGGCATGTCTGATCCCCTCTGCGGGAAGTGGAGGGGGGCATGTCTGATCCCCTCTGCGGGAAGTGGAGGGGGGCATGTCTGATCCCCTCTGCGGGAAGTGGAGGGGGGCATGTCTGATCCCCTCTGCGGGAAGTGGAGGGGGGCATGTCTGATCCCCTCTGCGGGAAGTGGAGGGGGGCATGTCTGATCCCCTCTGCGGGAAGTGGAGGGGGGCATGTCTGATCCCCTCTGCGGGAAGTGGAGGGGGGCATGTCTGATCCCCTCTGCGGGAAGTGGAGGGGGGCATGTCTGATCCCCTCTGCGGGAAGTGGAGGGGGGCATGTCTGATCCCCTCTGCGGGAAGTGGAGGGGGGCATGTCTGATCCCCTCTGCGGGAAGTGGAGGGGGGCATGTCTGATCCCCTCTGCGGGAAGTGGAGGGGGGCATGTCTGATCCCCTCTGCGGGAAGTGGAGGGGGGCATGTCTGATCCCCTCTGCGGGAAGTGGAGGGGGGCATGTCTGATCCCCTCTGCGGGAAGTGGAGGGGGGCATGTCTGATCCCCTCTGCGGGAAGTGGAGGGGGGCATGTCTGATCCCCTCTGCGGGAAGTGGAGGGGGGCATGTCTGATCCCCTCTGCGGGAAGTGGAGGGGGGCATGTCTGATCCCCTCTGCGGGAAGTGGAGGGGGGCATGTCTGATCCCCTCTGCGGGAAGTGGAGGGGGGCATGTCTGATCCCCTCTGCGGGAAGTGGAGGGGGGCATGTCTGATCCCCTCTGCGGGAAGTGGAGGGGGGCATGTCTGATCCCCTCTGCGGGAAGTGGAGGGGGGCATGTCTGATCCCCTCTGCGGGAAGTGGAGGGGGGCATGTCTGATCCCCTCTGCGGGAAGTGGAGGGGGGCATGTCTGATCCCCTCTGCGGGAAGTGGAGGGGGGCATGTCTGATCCCCTCTGCGGGAAGTGGAGGGGGGCATGTCTGATCCCCTCTGCGGGAAGTGGAGGGGGGCATGTCTGATCCCCTCTGCGGGAAGTGGAGGGGGGCATGTCTGATCCCCTCTGCGGGAAGTGGAGGGGGGCATGTCTGATCCCCTCTGCGGGAAGTGGAGGGGGGCATGTCTGATCCCCTCTGCGGGAAGTGGAGGGGGGCATGTCTGATCCCCTCTGCGGGAAGTGGAGGGGGGCATGTCTGATCCCCTCTGCGGGAAGTGGAGGGGGGCATGTCTGATCCCCTCTGCGGGAAGTGGAGGGGGGCATGTCTGATCCCCTCTGCGGGAAGTGGAGGGGGGCATGTCTGATCCCCTCTGCGGGAAGTGGAGGGGGGCATGTCTGATCCCCTCTGCGGGAAGTGGAGGGGGGCATGTCTGATCCCCTCTGCGGGAAGTGGAGGGGGGCATGTCTGATCCCCTCTGCGGGAAGTGGAGGGGGGCATGTCTGATCCCCTCTGCGGGAAGTGGAGGGGGGCATGTCTGATCCCCTCTGCGGGAAGTGGAGGGGGGCATGTCTGATCCCCTCTGCGGGAAGTGGAGGGGGGCATGTCTGATCCCCTCTGCGGGAAGTGGAGGGGGGCATGTCTGATCCCCTCTGCGGGAAGTGGAGGGGGGCATGTCTGATCCCCTCTGCGGGAAGTGGAGGGGGGCATGTCTGATCCCCTCTGCGGGAAGTGGAGGGGGGCATGTCTGATCCCCTCTGCGGGAAGTGGAGGGGGGCATGTCTGATCCCCTCTGCGGGAAGTGGAGGGGGGCATGTCTGATCCCCTCTGCGGGAAGTGGAGGGGGGCATGTCTGATCCCCTCTGCGGGAAGTGGAGGGGGGCATGTCTGATCCCCTCTGCGGGAAGTGGAGGGGGGCATGTCTGATCCCCTCTGCGGGAAGTGGAGGGGGGCATGTCTGATCCCCTCTGCGGGAAGTGGAGGGGGGCATGTCTGATCCCCTCTGCGGGAAGTGGAGGGGGGCATGTCTGATCCCCTCTGCGGGAAGTGGAGGGGGGCATGTCTGATCCCCTCTGCGGGAAGTGGAGGGGGGCATGTCTGATCCCCTCTGCGGGAAGTGGAGGGGGGCATGTCTGATCCCCTCTGCGGGAAGTGGAGGGGGGCATGTCTGATCCCCTCTGCGGGAAGTGGAGGGGGGCATGTCTGATCCCCTCTGCGGGAAGTGGAGGGGGGCATGTCTGATCCCCTCTGCGGGAAGTGGAGGGGGGCATGTCTGATCCCCTCTGCGGGAAGTGGAGGGGGGCATGTCTGATCCCCTCTGCGGGAAGTGGAGGGGGGCATGTCTGATCCCCTCTGCGGGAAGTGGAGGGGGGCATGTCTGATCCCCTCTGCGGGAAGTGGAGGGGGGCATGTCTGATCCCCTCTGCGGGAAGTGGAGGGGGGCATGTCTGATCCCCTCTGCGGGAAGTGGAGGGGGGCATGTCTGATCCCCTCTGCGGGAAGTGGAGGGGGGCATGTCTGATCCCCTCTGCGGGAAGTGGAGGGGGGCATGTCTGATCCCCTCTGCGGGAAGTGGAGGGGGGCATGTCTGATCCCCTCTGCGGGAAGTGGAGGGGGGCATGTCTGATCCCCTCTGCGGGAAGTGGAGGGGGGCATGTCTGATCCCCTCTGCGGGAAGTGGAGGGGGGCATGTCTGATCCCCTCTGCGGGAAGTGGAGGGGGGCATGTCTGATCCCCTCTGCGGGAAGTGGAGGGGGGCATGTCTGATCCCCTCTGCGGGAAGTGGAGGGGGGCATGTCTGATCCCCTCTGCGGGAAGTGGAGGGGGGCATGTCTGATCCCCTCTGCGGGAAGTGGAGGGGGGCATGTCTGATCCCCTCTGCGGGAAGTGGAGGGGGGCATGTCTGATCCCCTCTGCGGGAAGTGGAGGGGGGCATGTCTGATCCCCTCTGCGGGAAGTGGAGGGGGGCATGTCTGATCCCCTCTGCGGGAAGTGGAGGGGGGCATGTCTGATCCCCTCTGCGGGAAGTGGAGGGGGGCATGTCTGATCCCCTCTGCGGGAAGTGGAGGGGGGCATGTCTGATCCCCTCTGCGGGAAGTGGAGGGGGGCATGTCTGATCCCCTCTGCGGGAAGTGGAGGGGGGCATGTCTGATCCCCTCTGCGGGAAGTGGAGGGGGGCATGTCTGATCCCCTCTGCGGGAAGTGGAGGGGGGCATGTCTGATCCCCTCTGCGGGAAGTGGAGGGGGGCATGTCTGATCCCCTCTGCGGGAAGTGGAGGGGGGCATGTCTGATCCCCTCTGCGGGAAGTGGAGGGGGGCATGTCTGATCCCCTCTGCGGGAAGTGGAGGGGGGCATGTCTGATCCCCTCTGCGGGAAGTGGAGGGGGGCATGTCTGATCCCCTCTGCGGGAAGTGGAGGGGGGCATGTCTGATCCCCTCTGCGGGAAGTGGAGGGGGGCATGTCTGATCCCCTCTGCGGGAAGTGGAGGGGGGCATGTCTGATCCCCTCTGCGGGAAGTGGAGGGGGGCATGTCTGATCCCCTCTGCGGGAAGTGGAGGGGGGCATGTCTGATCCCCTCTGCGGGAAGTGGAGGGGGGCATGTCTGATCCCCTCTGCGGGAAGTGGAGGGGGGCATGTCTGATCCCCTCTGCGGGAAGTGGAGGGGGGCATGTCTGATCCCCTCTGCGGGAAGTGGAGGGGGGCATGTCTGATCCCCTCTGCGGGAAGTGGAGGGGGGCATGTCTGATCCCCTCTGCGGGAAGTGGAGGGGGGCATGTCTGATCCCCTCTGCGGGAAGTGGAGGGGGGCATGTCTGATCCCCTCTGCGGGAAGTGGAGGGGGGCATGTCTGATCCCCTCTGCGGGAAGTGGAGGGGGGCATGTCTGATCCCCTCTGCGGGAAGTGGAGGGGGGCATGTCTGATCCCCTCTGCGGGAAGTGGAGGGGGGCATGTCTGATCCCCTCTGCGGGAAGTGGAGGGGGGCATGTCTGATCCCCTCTGCGGGAAGTGGAGGGGGGCATGTCTGATCCCCTCTGCGGGAAGTGGAGGGGGGCATGTCTGATCCCCTCTGCGGGAAGTGGAGGGGGGCATGTCTGATCCCCTCTGCGGGAAGTGGAGGGGGGCATGTCTGATCCCCTCTGCGGGAAGTGGAGGGGGGCATGTCTGATCCCCTCTGCGGGAAGTGGAGGGGGGCATGTCTGATCCCCTCTGCGGGAAGTGGAGGGGGGCATGTCTGATCCCCTCTGCGGGAAGTGGAGGGGGGCATGTCTGATCCCCTCTGCGGGAAGTGGAGGGGGGCATGTCTGATCCCCTCTGCGGGAAGTGGAGGGGGGCATGTCTGATCCCCTCTGCGGGAAGTGGAGGGGGGCATGTCCGATCCCCTCTGCGGGAAGTGGAGGGGGGCATGTCCGATCCCCTCTGCGGGAAGTGGAGGGGGGCATGTCCGATCCCCTCTGCGGGAAGTGGAGGGGGGCATGTCCGATCCCCTCTGCGGGAAGTGGAGGGGGGCATGTCCGATCCCCTCTGCGGGAAGTGGAGGGGGGCATGTCCGATCCCCTCTGCGGGAAGTGGAGGGGGGCATGTCCGATCCCCTCTGCGGGAAGTGGAGGGGGGCATGTCCGATCCCCTCTGCGGGAAGTGGAGGGGGGCATGTCCGATCCCCTCTGCGGGAAGTGGAGGGGGGCATGTCCGAACCCCTCTGCGGGAAGTGGGGGACTTGTCTGATCCCCCTCTGCGGGAAGTGGAGGGGGGGGGGTGTCTGATCCCCCTCTTTTGCAAGCCACTGTATGATTGGAGCATCTGCTTCCATCATTGATCTCCTGATATTCCACTGGTGTTATTGAAATGTTTGCAGGATTCGCATCTTGGAAGCTGCTCTGCAGACCCTGTGGCATTGGCTTCTGAGGCCACAGTGGTCCAGCACAATGTCCGGGTCTTCCGTATGATGTACTCACAGAAGAATCCAGATGTCACCAGGAGCTGATGATTTCAGCTGGTCAGATCCGCCGGTTTCTGCTTTCTTTGTCCCTTTCTCTTGTGTTTTTGGATTTTTACTATTCAGCTTGATTCTGATTGCACGCACCCTGCTTCCATGTTCAGCCTCCAGTGCCCTATATTATATCTGTACTTGGAAGTATCTGTGTAAGGCTGGAGGAAAACCGGCCCCACATCTGTCAGTGGCGCTGCCGTAAACTGCCCTCTGCACATTGTTTGCATGTAACCTGCAATATGGGCTGTTTTCATACTGTTGGCGCTTAGAGGGTTTGTCCAGGATCTGATCCACCTCTGTCCGTACGTTGTATGGTTACAATTCCAGATACATCCAATGGATATAAATTGCACTATTTCTGAAGGGGGGGAAAGCATTTTTTTCTAGTACTGAACTTTGTCTTGCAAATGCACATAATGGTAAACCTAACTATACCTAAATGAGTTATGATCTATTTAATTAGAAAACATGAGTCCATAGCTTATCATGGAGACTGTAATAGCCAGTGAATCTGATTAGCTTAGAGCTTACGAAGAGAATATTTGCTGGATGTGGATGCATGCACTAGCTTCTTTTTGGTAGTTGAGATCCTAAAGTTTTGTTTATTTTTTTTACAGATTTTCAAATTTTGCATTTAAAATCTGCCAAAATTCCACCATGTCTGACCTCACCCTAGGGCGGATTCACACATCCATGCATCGATGCACTTTCTGACCAGCAGGTACCGGATCTGAGCTCGTCAGCCTCATACACACGAGGGGGTCCGGTTTGGGTCTGGAGACCAGCAGCCAGATTGTGCACAGATGTGTGAATCCGGCTGGAGTATCTGGTGGGTGAGAGATGGCAGATGGCATCGGTAGGTATCGAGAACGTGGAGCCTTCACCATGGGTTCAGTTACTGTGATTGTGCATCTATTAAAGGGGGTGTCGTACAAGGACCACGCCTGCCATATGCCCGCTCTTTATCAGCGGCTTCCGTTCTGAGGGATAGAAGCAGTCCTTGTGGATGGCTGCCATATTTATACAACGGTGAGTTACCACCATCATTCTTCAGGTCTTTTGTTCACTCCTCTAGGTTTCCATAGTTGGGTGTTGTGGATCTGGGGGTCTGTGGCAGCTTGTCCTGTGTTGTGGATAGTCTGTACTCTGCTGTGTATCTGCAGTGAACACTGAATTAACTTTCTCTGTACTCGGTAGCGGATAAGAGGCTTTTACTACTGATGGTTAATGGCCGATACTCCCTCGATCTTAGAACAACACCCTGGAAGTTTTTCTTCTGTGTACTTTGGCAGCGCAAGTCGTTGTGATTGCTTCACGAAGCATTTCCTACACCCTCTTGTGGGTTTAGAGCTTCTGATGTGTCAGCGGTGACGTAACTTGTGTAAATGGACGGTTCTGGCTGTTTCTTTCGATAACTTTCACTTTTTAGAATGTTTTGATCCTCGTATAAGTAATGGCGTTCTTAGAGGGAAACGGTCACTTTGTAATAAATATAAAACATGGTCCTATAACCATAAAATAAAACTAGTGGTACAGAGTCTGCACCAGGAAACAGATCTGCTCATTCCTACCTCCATAATGAGAATAAGCAGAGGAGTGAGTGCAGCTCTGGGGTATAATACAGGATGTAACTCACGATCAGTAATGTAATGTATGTACACAGTGACTGCACCAGCAGAATAGTGAGTGCAGCTCTGGAGTATAATACAGGATATAACTCGGGATCAGTAATGTAATGTATGTACACACTGACTGCACCAGCAGAATAGTGAGTGCAGCTCTGGAGTATAACACAGGAGGTAACTCAGGATCAGTAATGTATGTACACAGTGACTGCACCAGCAGAATAGTGAGTGCAGCTCTGGGGTATAATACAGGATGTAACTCAGGATCAGTAATGTAATGTATGTACACAGTGACTGCACCAGCAGAATAGTGAGTGCAGCTCTGGAGTATAATACAGGATATAACTCGGGATCAGTAATGTATGTACACACTGACTGCACCAGCAGAATAGTGAGTGCAGCTCTGGAGTATAATACAGGAGGTAACTCAGGATCAGTAATGTAATGTATGTACACAGTGACTGCACCAGCAGAATAGTGAGTGCAGCTCTGGAGTATAATACAGGAGGTAACTCAGGATCAGTAATGTAATGTATGTACACAGTGACTGCACCAGCAGAATAGTGAGTGCAGCTCTGGAGTATAATACAGGAGGTAACTCAGGATCAGTAATGTAATGTATGTACACAGTGACTGCACCAGCAGAATAGTGAGTGCAGCTCTGGAGTATAATACAGGAGGTAACTCAGGATCAGTAATGTAATGTATGTACACAGTGACTGCACCAGCAGAATAGTGAGTGCAGCTCTGGAGTATAATACAGGAGGTAACTCAGGATCAGTAATGTAATGTATGTACACAGTGACTGCACCAGCAGAATAGTGAGTGCAGCTCTGGAGTATAATACAGGAGGTAACTCAGGATCAGTAATGTAATGTATGTACACAGTGACTGCACCAGCAGAATAGTGAGTGCAGCTCTGGAGTATAATACAGGAGGTAACTCAGGATCAGTAATGTAATGTATGTACACAGTGACTGCACCAGCAGAATAGTGAGTGCAGCTCTGGAGTATAATACAGGAGGTAACTCAGGATCAGTTAGGTAATGTATTGTATGTACACAGTGACTGCAGCAGCAGAATAGTGAGTGCAGCTCTGGAGTATAATACAGGATGTAACTCAGGATCAGTAATGTAATGTATGTGCACAGTGACTGCATCAGCAGAATAGTGAGTGCAGCTCTGGAGTATAATACAGGAGGTAACTCAGGATCAGTAACGTATGTACACAGTGACTGCACCAGCAGAATAGTGAGTGCAGCTCTGGGGTATAATACAGGAGGTAGCTCCGGATCAGTAAGGTAATGTCCAGCGTGTAGCTGTAGATACATTCGGGTTTCTCCTCGCTGCACTTCTACTCTCTGCCTGGTGTCTGAGCTGTCTGGGACCTCCTTTTGGGTCTCCTTTGTAGTAGGACAGATTTCTATCTTGCCCTTCAGGCTGTTGTGTCTTTGCTCATCCCGGTATTATGGGATTACGTGCAGGAATTATTATCCCCTTCAGATCTGAGCTCGCACTTCTTGTAGGTTCCTGGCACACACCCTACTGTTTATATACCACACAATACAGACACTTGGAGGGGATGGTCGTCTTTGGTCGGGGATCATTATAGTGATAAAAGGTGGCTTTTTTTTCTTCTTAAGGTTATTGTGTCATGTAGACAAACTGTGTCTGCTGCCTCAGAATGGGGAGATCCGTGCATCAGGTCAGATATTTTTTGGAAGTTTTGAAATAAGAGCATTAGAAATAATGATGTGCCCTGAGGAACAGTCATATAAATCAAGGCTCCTATAAAGGATCATTCCCAAGACCGTACATGAACTTGCTAAGTCATGAACTTGCCACGGCGGATGCAATTATATAGATAAGAACAATGTTTGGGCGATGTAAGGAGGGGGCAGGAAGTGGGTGCGCGCAATTTTAGTTTTCCCTGGCGTTGCCTGAAATTTGTGGTTGTATACAGATCTCCTCTGCTCCCTGCTGTGAATGAGAAAGTGACTTTATTGGGCAAAGGAGGCACATGGGTCAGTTTGTATAAAACTTTTAGGGTATGTTCACATAATGCAGATACAATGGTGTGTGTTTTTTTTTTTTTTTTTTCCTCTAGTTTTACAGGTGGAATCTGTTACATATTGTGGTAATGGCAGATAACTGTGGATTTTACATTTGCTGCAATTTTTCCACTTTGATTTCAGTAGAGGAGGTAAAACCTGCTTGTTGCAAATGTTGCTGCTGATCAGTGTGTAATTCACAACAAAATGTGCGTCCCCTAGAAAGAGAGAACACTTCGGGGTGTGGTTTTTTTTTTTGTAAAGTTTACAATAAAACTTCTGAAATACTAACTGCTGCCCTGAAGTCTCTGCGGCTCCCATTCCTGATCCTCTGCTGGCCTCTGTATAGTCAGGGTATGTGCGGTAATTTATTGCTCCACCGTATCCTGGGTGGCCTAAGCCTCTCATGCGTTCTGTGCCAGCTCTGCACATTTCTAGCTTTTTGCCTTTTGTAAACAGGTGTGAACCTTCAGCTAGAAGAGTGATATCTGGCCGCATTGTGTATACAGACGAAGGCCAGAATCTCGCCTCAGTGTATAAACAGACGGCTGCAGAGAATAACATGTATAAGCCATGTGCTGCCATCCGCCTGGACCGCTCCGATGGCTGTGAAACCATGTAAAAACATGTAGGGAGACGCGTGAAGCAGTGACCGACATGTTGGGGGTCTGTACACACCTGTAGTTTTATAAGACAAGAGGCCAGAGTATAGAAATCCCCAAACTCATATTAGCTAATAGTAATGTATATTTTATTATAGCCAGAAAGTAGCAACAATTTGAAACATCAAATATTACAATGACACGTGTAAAACAGGAGAAAATGTGGAGGAAACCTATAGGTATGCTGAATGGTGAGGGAGAACCTAATTCACCCGGGCTAAGTATAAGAAATATCAACACGAGAAACCCATTGTCAGGACAGGGTTGTAAAGCACATAAATGTGCAAGCGTACGCCCCTATATTAAATCCCAGTCAAGTTATGAAGTACCAAAACTTTATAAAATATGTAAAAATGGTGGCGCAAAGTGTCCCACGCTATAAACAAACCCTGCTGCAATACCAACAAACTTCCACCAAAGGTTTGTCAAGGATGTGCACAAAAAAGAATAAATAAATATATGCATACCGATATATGCACTCTGTGCATATATTTATTTATTCTTTTAAGTACCAAAACTTACCCATGTAAAAAAGGTGAATGGTTCTCCCTGTTCCACCAGCGGCCCCCTGACGCTCGTTTCGCGGTCAGCTTTTTCAAAGACCCTCACCATTCAGCATACCTATAGGTTTCCTCCACATTTTCTCCTGTTTTACACGTGTCATTGTAATGTTTGATGTTTCAAATTGTTGTTACTTACTGGCTATAATAAAATATACATTACTTTTAGCTAATATGACTTTTGGGATTTCTATACTCTGGCCTCTTGTCTTATGTGTATTTTGGAGTTTCCCTGTGAGTCCTATTGATGCGGACAGCAATACCATTGTGCTCTCGGCCATTAACCCATGATATGCTTTTTGGTTTATGTATAGACACCTGTAGTTTGTAATCCCTAGAATGGAACAGTGAGACGGAATTCATGTGATAAGACAGAACCGTTACGTATCGGGTGCAAACTGCACCAGAAGGGCCCCGTCCACTGTAATGGGAGTTTCCTAGTTTCTTTTAATGGTGTCTTATTTTACTGGTAAAAATAGCTCTGTGGATGGATTTTAGGGGGAACAGACGGTCCTGTGTTTATGGGGAGTGTCACTACCCTCTCCTGATGGCAGATGTCGGAGGAGAGAAGATGGCAGGCATAATAGAGATTGTCATGACTAATCTTTTGGTTTTTTTGCAGGAGTTAATCATCTGCCAGACGTGTCTCATGCCGACTCATTTCCATCTTCATCCTGAAGTGTTCGGGAGGGTCACAACCGAATTGCTATCAGCGTTGTCATATTAGCTTGTACTTTGATGACTGTTGTTGCCCATGAGCCCTTTTGGAACCTATCATATAAGGGGGTCTCCTGCACCACCCTGGCCAGAACGGAGACATGGATCACCGTTGGTCTAGATGGCCACCATGGACTATCTCCTTCAGTGCAGGGGAAATGTCTAAGTTCTTCAGAGAGGGGAGATCTTCAAAGTCACTTATGGTGGTCCTAAACTATCCCCCCCTCCCTATTAAGCAAAATGCCATCAGAGTTATTCATAATATTGGTCATTTGGACACTTTAAGCTTCTCCATGATCATTACTTTTGTGATCATCTTGATTCATCTCGTTCCTGATCATCATTTTTTTTTACACTTTCTAAATTTTCATTATTTTGTTGGGCTCAATTTGGTCAAGGGTCTGCAATCTTCCCCATCTCCCAGGGTGTTAATACTTTTAGTGGTCTACGGATGGATCGATGGGTGATTGCACACTTATTTTTTTGTGACCATGACCACCGGTCTGTGTCATCCATGAGACCTGCGATGATGAATCTCCATAGATCTTCTGATCCACACGTCCGAGACGAGAGCTGTATGACTCCCGTGGTTCTCGTGTGCTGCGCCGGATCATCTGCCAGTGTCTAGATTTTCCCTGAAAATGTTTGCACAGGACCGGAGATGAGAACTTTTATCTGGATGATAACCAGTTAACGTCTTGTGCATTGGGCTTTTTGGTAACCAGACTATGTTCCCTGGTTCGGGAGGGATGACGGGAATTGTTTGCAGAGATGGATTTGTGTTTCGCTCCTCCTTCTCCTTCTACCAGTAATGAGTCACTGGAACAAGGAGCTAATTTCTCCACACCTCTCCGCCATCGCTCGGCTTTACTACCTGCCTTTTGTGCTTGTGTTTTCAGCTCGTTCTTTCCCTCAATATTTATATTGGCGCGCTATTGGTGTTGGCACAAAATCCACTCACAAGTTCCCTCTGTGCCTCCAGGATTTCTTCCGTATGATAGCACTTCTTAAAATCCTGCTTTTATTTTTCCAGTGACCGAACCTCCTGATCAGATTTATGATCTCTACAAGCCCCTTAAGGATCTTTTAAGGAGACAAAGGGGCTCTAGTTTGTTGGTCTAATGAGGGGATCTGCCAACTCTTTGCCATGGCTCTGAAAATCCAAATATCCCAGAAATCTGCTGTTGTTGTAAAGAGGTTGTGCCCTGTGTGATGGTGGAGCCCTGTGTGATGGTGGAGCCCTGTGTGATGGTGGAGCCCTGTGTGATGGTGGAGCCCTGTGTGATGGTGGAGCCCTGTGTGATGGTGGAGCCCTGTGTGATGGTGGACATGGAGAGCCGCTGCAGCACCTGGGTGGCCGTCCAGCGCAGAGAAGTTTTAAGGGTTCTTTGGAGGCTTAAACGGGCGATCCAGAGACTCTGCTCACTTCTCAGCCGTCAACCAGGGTTCTTGCTCGGCCCCAGATATTGGGCACCTTCTGGGCCGGCACAATACCTGCTGATACCTAGTAGGCAGATGTTATATCAAGAGCAAAGGGGAAAAGCCTTGGTTTATTATTTTGGGTTTTAAGATTGACTGCAGAAAAAAAAACTCATAGCGGTCAGGTCACTTTGCTCATCAAAATCTGTGGTTTCTTGGGTCGTAGTCTTTGATACATGGCAGAAGCACCATCTCTGGGTGTCCCCAGGACCTTTCAGTTGGCTGAGAGAAGGATATTTTATTAGAAGATTACTATTTTTTTTTTTCCCCTTCTTATTAAGATCTGTGGATTTTATGTGATTCCAAGATGGTAGTTTTCCATATGGTTTTTCTCCCACTTCTTGGGCTTTGTACCCCTTCTCTGATGCGTTCTGTGCTGCGTTTTTCCAGCTTGGCCGTATACTGGATCTGTGATCTATGTGAATGGTTACATTGCTTTACACGACTATTAGAAGCCTGGCTCCGGGTCGTAGCCCTTTTGGTAATTGGGAGTAAGTGTATTAGAAATGTGAGTTTTCTCTGAGCTGGCAGTCTGCGGCGGCTGGGCAGTCTGCGGCGGCTGGGCAGTCTGCGGCGGCTCGGCTCCTGCACCACCGCTCTAAGGCTGCGGAATAGCTCGCCTCTATCAGTCGGGCCCTGGAAATGTAAACATGACACGGTGTCTGTGCTCGCCTGACTCGCAGGTGCGGCCCCTGACAGCTGCTGCGCTCTCACGTCTCCTTTATGTACATCTGACCTAGATCTGTGAAAGCAATTTAAAGACTTTTATGTCCATTGTTGCAGCCTTTTTTTTTTCCTGTGCACCCAAAAATTTTAAAAAAATCACAAGTCTTTCATTAATAATGTTATTGTTTTGATTCTTTAGCTCCTGTATAGACCTAAAAATGTTCCCACCTTCGAGGGCCATTCTTCCCCCTCCTAGGGATCAGTTCAATTCCTAGGGCCACGTACTAATTGAATACAGAGCCCGGTCCCAAATATTCACCCTCCGTCCCATTGAGGGTTCGCATTTCTGTTCTATTCAAGAGAGCCTACTTTTCTGTATCGCAGAAACCCACCTTCTGAGTAATCGGACCCCCAGAGATTGGTAAATGATCCCCTACCCCTAGAGGGGTATATCCAGGATGTTCACATCTGTAGGGAGCGGAGATCCCGTGACCCAGGTCCTATCTGATGAATGTATTATATGTCTCCTTATTCGTGGGATCCGTGAGATGAACCTAATGAGCTGGACCTTTTTTTTCAGTAGAGGTTATAAGATTTGGGGCGCGTTCACACCTTACACACCGACATTTACATCACTGAATTACTCCAGCTTGAACCTCCCCCATCTGAAGCTTTGGAAGATGATTATTGCTGATGGTCAGTGACGGGTCTGCAATGTTAACCCCGTCTGTTTGTACACATGACTGTCTGTGGAAGGTACTAGAAAGACCTGAATGACCACCTACACAGTCCTATCGGACCCTCGTAAAGTTCAGCTGGATATTACAGGTTGTGGATGAGGAGCGGCACTGAACCAGGGGCTAAGGGTCAAGCTGTGGTTTGTTTGATTTATTTTTTTCCTCCCTAAGCCCATTAATAAAGGGTTAAACAGTAGTGGACACCCCCTTTAAGTCACCAGACACCTCTGCAGACATCTTTTCTTTCTAAAGAGAAATAAATTAAGGCATATCAAAATCCAACATGCCCTATGTTCCAGCCCTGAACAGGGAGAAGTGTGGATACTATACCGTCCTGTACACGTTATCAGTCCTGCCGAAATCATCAGTCACCTGATTTTCATCTAAAGACAACAGACCATTTAAGAGATTGGATAAAATAGACGTCATGGATGGTCCCCGATGCCCTGGACCCCCTCTAAGGCCTGAGTGTAGAGCTGCCACAGCCGCTGTGTCATCTAAACGTCCCCCGGAAGTGATGGCTCCTCCAATTTTCAGATTACAGAAAGAAATGTGTGTGATAAAATTATATGGGGTAGTGTGACATGTCTGGTCTATTGTGAGCGCTGCTAAAATAGGGTCTCACCAAAATAATCCAAAGAGCGTGGACAATGTGCGACTGTGAGAAATGTTCTGTATGCAGAGTTGTTACCAGGGTCCTCTAACTATGGTACCTGCTCCACATACCCACATGTTATCATTTTGCTGTTCATCCTGAGCCGTCTGGTTCATTAGATACGGAAGATGTAGACTAATATATCATTCACAATCAAAATCAGAATCGCCCACTATCAACACCCAAACAGCTGCATTATAAGAGCTGCCTCCTCTGCACTGTGGGGAGATGGTGACCAGAGATTGACCACTTCTTGCTTCGGGCGGCTACTTCTACGTGTGGGGAGATGGTGACCAGAGATTGACCACTTCTTGCCTCGGGCGGCTACATCTACATGTGGGGAGATGGTGACCAGAGATTGACCACTTCTTGCCTCGGTCGGCTACATCTACATGTGGGGAGATGGTGACCAGAGATTGACCACTTCTTGCCTCGGGCGGCTACTTCTACGTGTGGGGAGATGGTGACCAGAGATTGACCACTTCTTGCCTCGGGCGGCTACATCTACATGTGGGGAGATGGTGACCAGAGATTGACCACTTCTTGCCTCGGTCGGCTACATCTACATGTGGGGAGATGGTGACCAGAGATTGACCACTTCTTGCCTCGGGCGGTTACTTCTACGTGTGGGGAGATGGTGACCAGAGATTGACCACTTCTTGCCTCGGGCGGTTACTTCTACGTGTGGGGAGATGGTGACCAGAGATTGACCACTTATTGCCTCGGGCGGTTACTTCTACATGTGGGGAGATGGTGACCAGAGATTGACCACTTATTGCCTCGGGCGGCTACTTCTACGTGTGGGGAGATGGTGACCAGAGATTGACCACTTCTTGCCTCGGGCGGTTACTTCTACGTGTGGGGAGATGGTGACCAGAGATTGACCACTTCTTGCCTCGGGCGGTTACTTCTACGTGTGGGGAGATGGTGACCAGAGATTGACCACTTCTTGCCTCGGGCGGCTACTTCTACGTGTGGGGAGATGGTGACCAGAGATTGACCACTTCTTGCCTCGGGCGGTTACTTCTACGTGTGGGGAGATGGTGACCAGAGATTGACCACTTCTTGCCTCGGGCGGTTACTTCTACGTGTGGGGAGATGGTGACCAGAGATTGACCACTTCTTGCCTCGGGCGGTTACTTCTACGTGTGGGGAGATGGTGACCAGAGATTGACCACTTCTTGCCTCGGGCGGCTACTTCTACGTGTGGGGAGATGGTGACCAGAGATTGACCACTTCTTGCCTCGGGCGGTTACTTCTACGTGTGGGGAGATGGTGACCAGAGATTGACCACTTCTTGCCTCGGGCGGTTACTTCTACGTGTGGGGAGATGGTGACCAGAGATTGACCACTTCTTGCTTCTGGCAGCTACTTCTACATGTGGGGAGATGGTGACCAGAGATTGACCACTTCTTGCTTCGGGCGGCTACTTCTACATGTGGGGAGATGGTGACCAGAGATTGACCGCTGCTCCTATATTCTGATCCTCTGTTACGGTCTCTAGCCTTCACCTAGATTGATGGTTGTTTCTTGTGGGTCATATTTGTACCTAGATAATGGCTCCTGAGGGCCCATGTTTTTGTGCAAGAAGCCACTCCTCAGTCGTGTTTAACCACTTCCTTGCTCATTTATGGCTAACTGCAGGTAGAGATGGTGGGCAGGGATTATTGCCATACCCCCTGGCTTATGTTTGTAGGCACCCTTATTATCAGTTTCTGGGTTCTGTTTGTGACCTGCTCCATCTAATGCCATCTTTGCAGAGATAATCCTGTGCACCTAGGGAAATAGACCTGTCTGTCCATCCTGAGCTCCTAATCCACAAATGCTAGAACTACAAATGGAGAGTCCAGACACCTTACATGTTTGGCCAGTTAGGCTAACCTTCATCTGTTATGTGGCTTTCCCAGGAGCTTCTGTTAGGGTATGTGCACACGTTGCGGATTCTCTGCGGATGCGCAGCGGTTTTTGGGGTGCAGAAACGCTGCAGATCTGCAATTGATTTACAGTACAATGTAAATCAATGAGAAAAAAAAGTGCTGTGCACACTTTGCGGAAAATCCGCTGCGGAAACGCTGCGGTTTAAAAGTAGCATGTCACTTCTTTTTTGTGAAAATCCGCAAGAAAACTGCAGCAAAAACGCACAAACGCGATAAATCCGCAGGTGCGTTTTCTGCCAGGAGAGGCAGAATCCGCACCAGAAATTCCTAAGCCTAATCCGCAACGTGTGCACATCGCCTAAATGTTCCTTGTACTCTTTTCAAGAACTCAACCTACAAGGTGATAACATCCAACGTAAGCTATAAGGGTATGTGCACACGTTGCAGATTTCCTGCAGATCTGCAGCTTTTTTTTCCACGCAGAAACGCTGCAGTTCTGCAAGTGATTTGGGCGAAGTGCACACGATGCGGATTGGGGTGCAGAATTTTCCACACAAAATCTGCATCTCCTGGCAGAAACCGCAGGTGCAGAATTGCCGCGGATTTTGTGTGGTTTTTATGCGGAATTGATGCGGATTTTCTGCGGTTATTACCATTGTAGATTTCTATCATGGAAGGGTGCAGAAAAGCTGCAGATCCGCACAAAAGTAGTGACATGCACTTCTTTTAAATCCGCAGCTTTTCCGCACCATCTGCACAGCTTTTTTTTTTTTTTTTTACCATAGATTTACATTGTACTGTAAATCACAGTGCGGATCTGCAGCGTTTCTGTGCTGAAAAATCCGCTGCGAATCCGCACTAAGGCTACGTTCACATTTGCGTTGTTGTGTGTTGCGTCGGCGACACAACGCATGCAAAACGCATGCAAAAACGCATTGTTTTGTGACCCATGCGTCCATTTTTGGCTTGATTTTGGACACAAAAAAATGCAACTTGCTGCATCCTCTGCGCCCTGACGCTTGCGCCAAAAATGACGCATGCGTCACAAAACGCAAGACAACGCATGTCCATGCGCCCCCATGTTAAATATAGGGGCGCATGCGTCGCCGCGGCTGCGCCCGACGCAACGCTAATGTGAACGTAGCCTAAATCTGCATTGTGTACACATAGCCTTACAGTACAATGTAAATCAATGGCAAAAAAAAAAATGCTGTGCTAATGGTGCGGGAAAATCTGCACGGAAAACGCAGCAGATTCAAAAAAGGACCATGCCAATTCTTTTTGCAGATCTGCTGCATTTCTGCACCTATTCCATAATAGAAATCTGCAGGGGTAAAAAAAAAGGAAGAAATCCGCACACAAATCTGCAACGTGTGCACAGACCAAAAAAAGGTGCAGATTCTGACCCGCGTTTTCTGCCAAGAAATTCAGAATCTGCACTGAAAATTCCACACTCAAATCTGCAACGTGTCCACATAGCCTAAATTTCCTTTCCAGAAAGCGCCTCTAAAGGTACCGTTACACTTAACGATTTACCAACGATCACGACCAGCGATACGACCTGGCCGTGATCGTTGGTAAGTCGTTGTGTGGTCGCTGGGGAGCTGTCACACAGACAGCTCTCCAGCGACCAACGATGCCGAAGTCCCCGGGTAACCAGGGTAAACATCGGGTTACTAAGCGCAGGGCCGCGCTTAGTAACCCGATGTTTACCCTGGTTACCATTGTAAGGCCATGTTCACACAGTGCGTTTCTTTCTGCGGAACCGCAGCGTTTTTGCCGCTGCGCTTCCGCAGCTGTTTTCCATGCAGGGTACAGTACAATGTACCCTATGGAAAACAGGAACCACTGTGCACATGATGCGGGAATCGGGAAAAAAAGCCGCGCTGAATAGCCGCGGTAAAAAAGAAGTACCATGTCACTTCTTTTTTCGGAGCCGCAGCGGTTCTGCACCCATAGACCTCCATTGTGAGGTCAAACCCGCAGTAAAACCCGCAGATCAAAAATATATCTGCGGGTTTTATTGCGGTTTGTGGTGCCGAACAGCTGCAGCAGGAAGTGCGGGGAAGCGGGCGGAAGTGCGTGGGCGGAGTGTGGCTGCCCCGATCCCACCCCCCCATGCTCCGATGCCCCACCCCCCCGTGCTCCGATGCCCCCCCACCGTGCTCCGATGCCCCCCCCCCCCAGTGCCCTAATCTCCCCCCCTTATACTTACCCGGCCTCCCGGTGTCCGTCCGGCCGTCTTCTCCCTGGGCGCCGCCATCTTGCAAAATGGCGGGCGCATGCGCAGTGCGCCCGCCGAATCTGCCGGCCGGCAGATTCGTTCCAAAGTGCATTTTGATCACTGAGATAGGTTATATCTCAGTGATCAAAATAAAAAAAATAGTAAATGACACCCCCCCCCCCTTTGTCACCCCCATAGGTAGGGACAATAAAAAAAATTAAGAATTTTTTTTTTTTTCCCAATAAGGTTAGAATAGGGGTAGGGTTAGGGGTAGGGTATTTTCAGCCATTTTAACCCTAAAAAACTTCCTAGAAAACACACAGACTCTGCATAGAAAACTGCATCAAAAAACGCACCAAAAAAGCACCAAAAAAAGGACCTGCGTTTTCTGCAAAGAGCTGCGGTTTCAGTCCTGAAAAAAAAAGGAGGGAAATCAGGAACGTGTGAACATACCCTAAAAGTAAAAAAAAAACACTACATACTTACATTCCTGTCGCGTCCCCCAGCGTCAGCTTCCCTGCACTGTGTAAGCGCTGGCCGGAAAGCAGAGCGATGACGTCACCGCTGTGCTCTGCTTTATGGCCGGCTGACGCTGAAGGACGTGACAGGAATGTAAGTATGTAGTGTTTTTTTTTTTTTTTACTTTTACAATGGTAACCAGGGTAAACATCGGATTACTAAGCGCGGCCCTGCGCTTAGTAACCCGATATTTACCCTGGTTACCAGTGAACACATCGCTGAATCGGCGTCACACACGCCGATTCAGCGATGTCAGCGGGAGATCCAGCGACGAAATAAAGTCCTGATCATTCCCCAGCGACCAACGATCTCCCAGCAGGGGCCTGATCGTTGGTCGCTGTCACACATAACGATTTCCTTAACGATATCGTTGCTACGTCACAAAAAGCAACGATATCGTTAATGATATCGTTATGTGTGACGGTACCTTAAAAATACTAACACCACCTGTATGGTAATGGGCTTCTCCTGTGAATGTGTAGGATCATGTTCTCAAAAAGCCAAGGCTATCTTAAAATGTTGTAGGACCGGACCTGTTGCTTTAATGACCAACCTCTCCTTTAAGAATAATTACTTTTCAGTGCATGATTATGGGTAGCACAGTGGCTCAGTGGTTAGCACTGCAGCTTTGCAGCTCTGGGTTCCAGTCCCACTAAGGACGAAATTTGCAAGGAGTTTGTTCTCCCTGTATTTTCATGGGTTACATCCGGGTTCTCCCGGTATCCCCCACACTCAGATATCAGGATAGGGAATGTAGATTGTGAGCACCAATGGGGACAGTGATGATGGTGTCTGTACAGCGCTGTGTAATCATATAGAGTAAAATAATTAAACCTAGAAAGCACCCAGTGCACAAACTGACATGACTGTATCTTGCACCAGTTTACCTCTCTGCAGATGTTCTCTGAGCTAGTGGGTGGAGAATAACAGCAATATTGACTCCCATACACAAATCAGAGGCACATATTAAGAAGCGGTAGCATGGAAGACAACAAAAACCAGTACTTTGCTTTACATCTGTGTGTTTTTACAGATATAACTCTGTAGCTTTGAATCTAGCTCTAGGGGAGCTAAAAGACTAACTAGAAAGCAGCAGAATGGAGAATGTGATACATCTCTGAGCAGTACAGCTGTGACTCCAGCCCTGGGGGACCTAAAAGACTTCCTAGAAACAGCAGAATGGAGAATGTGATACATCTCTGAGCAGTACTGCTGTGACTCCAGCTTTGGAGGAGGTGGAGCTAAACGACTTACTAGAAAGCAGCAGCATGGAGGATGTGATTCCAGCTTAGGGGTGAAAAAGCATTTACTAGAAAGCAGCAGCCCAGCTCTGTCTCTCTTCCTCTGTTCCTCCATCTGCTTTTCCCTCGCCTTACTAGACGTTAATAGGCACCAATAATCGGATCTCTCGGTGAGTTCACATTTGAATAGTTTTTTAGAATGAGTTTAGCAGCAGAGGTGGCTCATAAGTACTGAAAGAAGCAGATTTTGCTTCTAAGATATCTTATAAAGATTCCTATATTCCATTTACACGGTGTTTGTTGAAACGACAGTGACCATTTATGGGTCTTCGCACGGACCTATAGTTGGCCGAACGCTCACTTCTGCACTTTGGCCGAAGTAGACGGGGCAGCGCTGGGCCAGCAGGAGGCCCTTTCATCAGCTGGCTGGGTCATTTATGCAGCACATTAAACTTACCAAAAGATCTGGCGCACAGCTATAAACTATACACATAAAAGGGGGGTGCAAGTAGCAGCATAGTAAATGACAAAAAGGGAGAAGAAAGACGCTGCTACAAAAATTGCACACCACCCGGTATATGAACATACCTGGACATAAATACATGTGTATATACATAGCAATAATTATACAGCCTATCAATATGTCCATAGGGAATATAAACCCTATATGGACATGTATGCTGGTAAACACCTACCTAATGGCTCATGAGGACTCTGAATACAAGCCTATTATAAGAGGGATATATATCCTGCAGAACCCACAGGCAAGTGTGCCAAATAATGACCACCCACCTGCCCATATGAAGGAAAAAAAAAAAAAGAGCCTAAGCAGTGGGGGCAAGATATCCCCAACCCAAACCTGTACCAACCTATGTCCGATAAGCTGAGGTGTCCAGGGGGAGAGACAGTGGACCCTAACCCCACGCGTATCGCCTCCTTAATGAGGCTTCGTCAGGGGAATTAGGTAGGTGTTTACCAGCATACATGTCCATATAGGGTTTATATTCCCTATGGACATATTGATAGGCTGTATAATTATTGCTATGTATATACACATGTATTTATGTCCAGGTGGTTTACAGTGGTTCTATGTTTTTAATTGTTTTTATTGTCTATGTCAATAAAGTGTTTTTTGCATGTTCATATACCGGGAGGTGTGCAATTTTTGTAGCAGCGTCTTTCTTCTCCCTTCTTGTCATTTATGCAGCACATCGCACCGTATAAGTGGGATGATGTGCTGCTGAGAATATACCTGCTGTATAGGGGCAGAATTACCTACGGTCGGCACCTGTACAGTTTGCATCGTCCCCAGTAAGCACCATAGTGAGTGTTCCCAGTACAGGCAGAGATCCTCCTGTCATTTCAGCTCTCTTCTCAGCTAATCACAAGGTGTCATGGCCGTGCCCTCTTCTATGTCACAGCTAGAAAAACGAGTCTTTTTGGTCGGCCCGGCTCCTGGCTCGTGTTTTGATCTTGGCTCCGCGTTGCTCGCTCTCATCACGACTTGCGCATTTTTTTCAACAACTTTCTGTTTAATAATTCCACGTTCTGCTTCCTCCCCTGTTTTGCGAATGTTGCACTGAGTCAGCGAGACCACGAGGATTGCAGGCCCCGAATACTCGTCGCCAGGATGACAATTGATTTTGTTTTTCCTGTTTGAGCGGTGGCGTGAAGCGAGGGATGTGCTCTGCGGTGCTCATCGGAGGAGAAGTCGCGGAGGTTTCATCAGATAAGACGTGTGTTGCTGTCATTTACTTATCTAGTAGCATAGATTGCATTGTCAGGTATTTCATCTTCCTCTCCGGTGAACAGGAAGTGGAGCGACGCCTGTTTCTTGCTAGTTTTACGTATTTTTAGATAACAATCAATATTTTTTTCTTTAATTTTTTCTTGCTAGATGAGCAAGTGCCACATTGTGTGACCTGGGTTAAGGGGGTCCGCTTGCACAGGCCGATGCGTGCCCACCACAATCTCCAATCACACAGCTGTCAATTTAGGAATTTGATAGTCACATCATTGTGAGGACCACATTGATCGATAGCACAAAAACGGGGCAACGTCAGTATTTTCGTTGGATCGATGGACAGGTTTACACGCTGCAGTGACCGGTAACCCTTGCCTACAATCATCGCCCTGTGTTGAAGATCCTCAAAGTACATCAGTTATTAAATTTCACTGTATAAACTGCAAACATTAGTAAATAGCAGTGACCATGCTCATGTGCTAAATGTCTTCGGTGTGCTCGAAAAATATATCCAAGTCCCCGCAGCTGTCAAAAAGCCGCGAGACATGCAGGTGCGGGTACACAACATATTATTCGAGCACGTTCGCTCATCACTAGCTAGAGATGGTGGACTTACTATGAAAATCCATCTCAGAATGGCTGTAACATAGAAAAATGAGCATTTTGTGCTTCTGTTAAAGAGCTCGAGTGTATTACATTTCTGCTCACCCACCCAGACTGACTTACTGCAGCTTGTACTGAGCAGAGTGAGAGCTTGGCACCAACAGGGAGGAGGAACTCTGAGGAGCTGTCATTTTAGCAGAAGTCGGTGGATATTTGGCAGCAGGGCAGGGGGCACTGATGAGCGTACAGTTAGAATATGTGAGTGGAGAATCGTCAGCAGCAGGGAGGAGGGATACTGATGAGCTTTCAGGTAAAGATATCGGATATTTGATAGCATGAGAGAGAAGTGGACACTGAGAAGTGAGCAGAGATTCGGCAGCAGTGAGCAGTTTCTATATGAAGTGAGTGGAGATTCGGCAGCAGCAGGGAGGAAGGACACTGAGGAGAAGTGAGCAGAGATTCAGCAGCAGGGAGGAAGGACACTGAGGAGAAGTGAGCAGAGATTCAGCAGCAGGGAGGAAGGACACTGAGAAGTGAGCAGAGATTCGGCAGCAGTGAGCAGTTTCTATATGAAGTGAGCAGAGATTCAGCAGCAGGGAGGAAGGACACTGAGGAGAAGTGAGCAGAGATTCGGCAGCAGTGAGCAGTTTCTATATGAAGTGAGCAGAGATTCAGCAGCAGCAGGGAGGAGGGACACTGAGGAGAAGTGAGCAGAGATTCGGCAGCAGTGAGCAGTTTCTATATGAAGGGAGTGGAGATTCGGCAGCAGGGAGGAGGGACACTGAGGAGAAGTGAGCAGTTTCTATATGAAGGGAGTGGAGATTCGGCAGCAGCAGGGAGGAGGGACACTGAGGAGCTGTATAATGCTGCTACATGGGTAGATCCTTTTAAAGAAAAAAAACTAAAGTGAAATTAGAGGGCCCTATGAGGAGATTATAGTTTTTAATGCCTTGATTTTGAGTGTCCATGTTATCACTGGGCACAGATTATTTAATGCTATTGACCCTCCTTTCCCGCTGTAGCTCCGGTAGTCAGGACATTTTCGTTTGTCTTATCTGTAGCCATTGTTTCCCTGCTGATAACCCGCCTGCTCCGTCCTCTTCAGGAACAATGCTATAAACCTTCATCAATAGTAACAGAAAATTTGGATCGAATATCACGTTGGCGTTTAGTGATAGCCTGTAATACAGCCGGGCAGATGCCAGGAGAAGCTATCCTTCCTGGATACGGTGCCAGCGGGACACTATGGTGGAAAAGAAGGAACTACTATGTTAGATGTGTCCGTAATCAGATTATAAAGCACTAATAGTGATCTTCAGCTTTGGTCACAGATTTGGCAGCCCATCTTGAGCCCTCTGTTGGGTCATCATCAGCGCTGTTGGTGGAGGGATCTTACTGATTAACTTATGTGCCCATCTTTGTCGCAGCGTAAGAGTAGAGAAGGGGGCTGGCTGATCAGGTAAAACGAGCGGTCAGCCAGCCCCCCTCACACGCAGCTGAGAACAGGCCAACACCAGTAATTCTCCTGTCCTGCACTGGGCCGAAAGTGGAGAGGCTGAATATGGGACCAAGGCTGAAAGCTGTAGATGGGGCACAATTAAGTCAGTTCTTTATAATCCTGTTACGAACGGATCAACTAGTAATTATTTGCATGTTGACCAGCCCATAAACCAAGACTGCAGGGAAATACAAATGTCTTTAGGTGTAAATTCAGCCACCGGATATCCTGGCCTTGGCCAAGATGTGCTGAAGGCATGTTCAAGACCCTTCGCCGGTAAGTGGAGTCTATAGCAAAAAAAAAAAAAGTAGCTCTCGGATGTCTCTGGTGGTGAAATAAGATGTCTCCAATCATGTATGGTCGTGGGAGAACAAACGGGGATCTGACGTGCTGGAAGCCACCGGTGCGGGTGATGTTCTGAGGCAGCTGCGGTTGTTATGAAATCCCAGCTCTCTGCCTCCTGTCTGATTTGTGGTCCGGTCAGTGATGGTGTCTTATGGCTTCAGGCTATTTAACGCTTATTTGGATTAGATTGATTTTCTTGCCATTCATTAAAAGTGGCTAATTAACGTCTATTAAATCCGAGACCTTATGGGACTAGAGGTTCCTGCATGCTGGCTGAAGAAGGAAAGTTGTGGTCAGAGCCGGCATATATGGAAACGAGGACTAGTAAGATTCTCTGTCCCTGGTTCATGTGAAAATTGGAATTATCGATTCATCAGACATTCACAGGTCTCCATTTATGGACAGCAGACTAATCTCTTCATCTGCACCTTGTACTATCACATAAGGTCTGGTCGACTCAACAGGTCTTGTATCCTTGCAATTGAAGTAAGGGAGGCATCATGTTATAGCGGCTGCTGATAGATGATTATAGAGGGGGGGAAAGCTGCTGGAGAGAATTAAAAAAAAACAACTTTGCTGCTCCTTTCTTGTAAGTGCTGGATTCACAGCTATACTGCTCAGTTTTGCTGCATAGTCATTCATGCTGCTGCTTACTGTTAAGTGTTTATCTTGCTCCAAAGCTGGGTTCACAGCCACACTGCTCAGTACTGCTATGTAATGTCCTCCATGCTACTGCTTTCTAAGTGTATTCACAGTTACACTGCTGAGTACAGCAGTATAGTTTTCTCCATGCTGCTGATTATAAACTTGTTATATAGAAAAAGGAAAGCAGGAATCTCTCATGTCTGTGTGTGCTGTGTATGGGAGACATGATAGCGGCTCGTCTCCATCCACTCGCTCAGAGAACTGGAGATGGAGAAGGCAGAGGAGGAAAATGCAGGATCCAAGTCTTATAATTGCCCTACCTTGTGTATGAAGCCTCCCGCCAGGATGACCTCTGCACCGTGTGAATATCTTGTAATCTAGTGAATGTGATGAATGTTTCCTGCTCATTGGATCAGTCTCCCGCATGTTCTCCGCTCTCTTCATGGTTCCAGCTGATGGACCAGCTGTGATAAGGACATGCTGATCTGGGAATACTGATCCTTTTACATTGCCTTTATAGCAAACGTCAGACCTGAAGCTACGCAGCGCCAGGTGGCGGTGATTTTAGTCTCGACTGTAGGATGTTTTTTGGTAAATGTGAGGCTCTTCTGAGCCGGGTGATGGTCGCTCCGAGATCATTCCTCTTTGCCTCTATGGTCGGTTAGATGAAGCCTCCTGTTCTCCAGGGGAAGAAGCGGACGGACGTCTCATTTCCAGTTATCGCAACAAGGCGGAGAACCATCAATGCGCTGCTGCCGCGGGGTCCTGGGGCCTTGTGCAGGTTACCACGATACATTGCTACAGCAAAATTTGCAGTTGTCTACTAGTGATAAAAAATAAGAAAAAAATCTTCACGTTTTCAAACCTCTGATGCTCCTGCAAAATGCCCCAGTGTCCCGCCGGGATCTCCTAGCTTGATGTTCTAGTGGTGGGCATCAGATGGCCGGTGGGTCGTTCCTACCAATCTGCAGTAGTGACATATTGCCCACTTTATCTGTCAGTCACCACCACCCGCACCTATCTCCTGAGCTGCGCTCCTTAACCATTTAAATGCCGCTATCAATCACCAGTTCACTTCTGCGTCCTGTAATGTCATCATGGGGTGGGGGGTTATTATGGCAGCTGCAGGTTTAAGTTTCCTAATGGGACAAAAAATATGAAACAAAATATAAAATTTCGACTCCTCACCCTTCTTCTCACTCTTTCTCATAATAATAATGATATTTTCAGCATCGCCGAGTACATAAAAGTCTCATCTATCAAAATGTAAAATGAACAGCAAACGCCATAATGTGAAAAATCATTATTGTGAGCAATATTTTATTTTTGGTCACCATACTTACCTTAGAAATTGCAATAAAAAGTGATCAAAATCTTGTAGCCACCCAAGAAAAGGAATTAAAAAAAAAAAAAAAAACCTACAGCTCGCCATGCAAAAAAAAAAACCAAGCTGTGGAATTGCGCCATTGACGGAAAAATAAAATGTGCTTTAACTGCATCCATCAACTCTGGCCAGCTTCCCCCCCCTCCCCCAACAGCATGACACTGCCACCACCATGTGTGATGGTGGGGATGGTGTTTGCGTTAGTTTTCTGACACACATAGCGTTCTGTATTTAGCCCAAGAAGTTCTCCTATGGTCTCACCTGAGCAGAACCCCTTCTTTCATATGCTTACTGTGTCCCCTACATGGCTTTTTGCAAACTGCAAACAGGACTTCTTATTAGTGATGAGCGAATATACTCGTCACTCGAGATTTACCGAGCACGCTCGGGGTCCTCCGAGTATTTTTTAGTGCTCGGAGTTTGTTGCCGCAGCTGAATGATTTACATCTCTTAGCCAGCATAAATAAATGTGGGGGTTGCCTGGTTGCTAGGGAATCCCCACATGTAATCAAGCTGGCTAAGAGATGTAAATCATTCAGCTGCGGCAAGAAAAACTAAAACTCAGAGCACTAAAAAATACTCGAGGACCCCCGAGCATGCTCAAAAAATCTTGAGGTACGAGTATATAAGCTCATAAATACCTCTTATGTTTTGCTTTAAAAAATGGCTTCTTCTTGTCACTCTTCCATAAAGGCCAGATTTGTGGAGCATAGGGCTAATGTGCTGTGGACAGATTCTCCCACCTGAGCTGTGGATCTCTGCAGCTCCTCATTGACCTTGGGCCTCTTGGCTGCTTCTCTTATTAGTGCTCTTCTTGCTTGGGATGTCAGTTTTGGTGGACGGCCATGTCTTGGTAGGTTTGCATTTGTGCCACACTCCTTCCATTTTTGGATGCTGCATTACACAGTGCTGAGGTGAGATGTTCAGAGCTTGGGCTATTTTTTATAACCCAGCCCTGCTTTCCTCTTCTCCACAACTTTATCCCTGAACTGTCTGGTGGGCTCCTTGGTTTTCATGATGCTGTTTGGTTTACCTGAGAACATCAGGGATCATTGAGGTCTGCACAGAACAGCTGTAGTTATACTGAGAAGAGATTACACCCAGGTGAACACAGTGTACTAATTATGTGACTTCTGGAGGCGTTGGTCGCTCAGGATTGTATTGTGGGGTATCAGACTACAGGGGGCTGAATACAAATGCACATCACCATTTTAAGATTTGTATTAGTAAAATAAATAGAAAACCCTCTTTATCATTTTTTTACACTTCACAAATACTTGGTGCTTAGTGTTGGTATCACATAAAATTCCAATAAAATACATTTATGTCTGCAGGTGTAATGTGAAAACATTTGGAAAAGTTCCTGGGGTGTGAATACTTTTTCAAGGCGCTGTATCTTAAATTTCATGATTGCATATGTATCCAGTGAGCGGTTGGATCGGTCTCTATTCTTTGTGACTGTGGCGTGCACACAATGTCCCCGTTGTACTCCTCCGCTATCGCTCGCTTCCTCGTGAATGCAAATCTTCGGCATCATTGTACAGTTAGCTTGTGAATACAAAGATCTTTATGGAAATCCGAGTTCATGGTATGAAATGTGAGCAAACATCATAAAACAAACCTGCCCCTCTGCAGAAATGAGCAAGTCATGGGTCATCTTAAAGTGAACTGTCCTTTTTGACAAGGCTCAACACTATTTCCTATTACAGGCACTTCTAAAATGTGCTGCTGCCAATTTTCACCACTAGGAGGCGACCTGTATACAGCAGTGACATGGATCTCATCTCCTGGAGTTACAGCAACACTGCCCTCTAGTGGTGACAGCAGGCGGCTGGAATCTTGTGTTGTGGCCCCCTTGTGGTGACAGCAGGTTGCTGGAATCTTGTGTTGGGCCCCCTAGTGGTGACAGCAGGCGGCTGGAATCTTGTGTTGGGCCCCCTAGTGGTGATAGCAGGCGGCTGGAATCTTGTGTTGGGGCCCCCTAGTGGTGACAGCGGGCGGCTGGAATCTTGTGTTGGGCCCCCTAGTGGTGACAGCGGGCGGCTGGAATCTTGTGTTGGGCCCCCTAGTGGTGACAGCGGGCGGCTGGAATCTTGTGTTGGGCCCCCTAGTGGTGACAGCGGGCGGCTGGAATCTTGTGTTGGGGCCCACTAGTGGTGACAGCAGGCAGCTGGAATCTTGTGTTGGGGCCCACTAGTGGTGACAGCAGGCGGCTGGAATCTTGTGTTGGGGCCCCCTTGTGGTGACAGCAGGTTGCTGGAATCTTGTGTTGGGCCCCCTAGTGGTGACAGCAGGTTGCTGGAATCTTGTGTTGGGCCCCCTAGTGGTGATAGCGGGCGGCTGGAATCTTGTGTTGGGCCCCCTAGTGGTGATAGCGGGCGGCTGGAATCTTGTGTTGGGCCCCCTAGTGGTGACAGCAGGCGGCTGGAATCTTGTGTTGGGGCCCCCTAGTGGTGACAGCGGGCGGCTGGAATCTTGTGTTGGGGCCCCCTTGTGGTGACAGCAGGTTGCTGGAATCTTGTGTTGGGGCCCCCTTGTGGTGACAGCAGGTTGCTGGAATCTTGTGTTGGGCCCCCTAGTGGTGACAGCAGGCGGCTGGAATCTTGTGTTGGGCCCCCTAGTGGTGACAGCAGGCGGCTGGAATCTTGTGTTGGGCCCCCTAGTGGTGACAGCAGGCCTGCTGGAATCTTGTGTTGGGCCCCCTAGTGATGACAGCAGGCGGCTGGAATCTTGTGTTGGGCCCCCTAGTGGTGACAGCAGGTGGCTGGAATCTTGTGTTGGGCCCCCTAGTGGTGACAGCAGGTGGCTGGAATCTTGTATTGGGCCCCCTAGTGGTGACAGCAGGCGGCTGGAATCTTGTGTTGGGCCCCCTAGTGGTGAAGGCAGGCTGTGAGTGAGAGTAAGCCAAGAATCGGCGACCTTCGCACTCCAGCTGTTGTTAAATAACATCCCCCTAGCATTCACTTATGTTGGGAGTTGTGGTTGCACAGCAGTGGCAGTTTCTGGTGCTTGCACTGAGCCCTTCTCCGACGCTTCCGATGTAGCCATACATTGCGCTTGGTGACCGACTTCGCCGGCTTTTCATGTTCCTCCAGACTTCCACCAGAGCCGCCATTAACATCCTTGTGTTGTTCTTCTGCAGATTTCCAGGAAGAGAAGAGGCGTCAGTCGGGTACGAGCGGCTGTCTCCCTCCGAGGTGAGTCCCAATCATCAGCGATTACTTACTGACCCTACGACCACCGCTCCGTTGTCCTCCGCTTATTTCTTCTATTCTTATAGAACTTTTTGTAATTTTGGATCAGATGGCTTTCCTTAGTTTAGGAGAAATCATACTGCCTCAGTAATGGCGGCTGTGTGCGAGCGCCACAAGAGGCCACTTTGTCATATACACCTGTGCCGGTCTGTACCTCCCTCATATTGGGGCTTGTGGGGGGACGGTGATGTAGGGAGGGTCTCCTGGGATCATATACACTTGTGCCGGTCTGTACCTCCCTCATATTGGGGCTTGTGGGGGGCGGTGATGTAGGAGGGTCTCCTGGGATCAGATACACCTGTGCCGGTCTGTACCTCCCTCATATTGGGGCTTGTGGGGGACGGTGATGTAGGAGGGTCTCCTGGGATCAGATACACCTGTGCCGGTCTGTACCTCCCTCATATTGGGACTTGTGGGGGACGGTGATGTTGGAGGGTCTCCTGGGATCATATACACCTGTGCCGGTCTGTACCTCCCTCATATTGGGGCTTGTGGGGGGGCGGTGATGTAGGAGGGTCTCCTGGGATCATATACACTTGTGCCGGTCTGTACCTCCCTCATATTGGGACTTGTGGGGGACGGTGATGTTGGAGGGTCTCCTGGGATCATATACACCTGTGCCGGTCTGTACCTCCCTCATATTGGGGCTTGTGGGGGACGGTGATGTAGGAGGGTCTCCTGGGATCATATACACCTGTGCTGGTCTGTACCTTCCTCATATTGGGGCTTGTGGGGGACGGTGATGTAGGAGGGTCTCCTGGGATCAGATACACCTGTGCCGGTCTGTACCTCCCTCATATTGGGGCTTGTGGGGGGCGGTGATATAGGAGAATCTCCTGGGATCAGATACACCTGTGCCGGTCTGTACCTTCCTCATATTGGGGCTTGTGGGGGGCTGTGATGTAGGAGGGTCTCCTGGGATCATATACACCTGTGCCAGTCTGTACCTTCCTCATATTGGGACTTGTGGGGGACGGTGATGTAGGAGGGTCTCCTGGGATCATATACACATGTGCCGGTCTGTACCTTCCTCATATTGGGGCTTGTGGGGGGCGGTGATGTAGGAGGGTCTCCTGGGATCATATACACCTGTGCCGGTCTGTACCTCCCTCATATTGGGGCTTGTGGGGGGGCGGTGATGTAGGAGGGTCTCCTGGGATCATATACACCTGTGCCGGTCTGTACCTTCCTCATATTGGGGCTTGTGGGGGGGTGGTGATGTAGGAGGGTCTCCTGGGATCATATACACCTGTGCCGGTCTGTACCTCCCTCATATTGGGGCTTGTGGGGGACGGTGATGTAGGAGGGTCTCCTGGGATCATATACACATGTGCCGGTCTGTACCTTCCTCATATTGGGGCTTGTGGGGGGCGGTGATGTAGGAGGGTCTCCTGGGATCATATACACCTGTGCCGGTCTGTACCTCCCTCATATTGGGACTTGTGGGGGACGGTGATGTAGGAGGGTCTCCTGGGATCATATACACATGTGCCGGTCTGTACCTTCCTCATATTGGGGCTTGTGGGGGACGGTGATGTAGGAGGGTCTCCTGGGATCATATACACATGTGCCGGTCTGTACCTTCCTCATATTGGGGCTTGTGGGGGGGCGGTGATATAGGAGGGTCTCCTGGGATCATATACACCTGTGCTGGTCTGTACCTTCCTCATATTGGGGCTTGTAGGGGACGGTGATGTAGGAGGGTCTCCTGGGATCATATACACCTGTGTTGGTCTGTACCTCCCTCATATTGGGGCTTGTGGGGGGCGGTGATGTAGGAGGGTCTCCTGGGATCATATACACCTGTGCCGGTCTGTACCTTCCTCATATTGGGGCTTGTGGGGGACGGTGATGTAGGAGGGTCTCCTGGGATCATATACACCTGTGCTGGTCTGTACCTCCCTCATATTGGGGCTTGTGGGGGGCGGTGATATAGGAGAATCTCCTGGGATCATATACACCTGTGCCGGTCTGTACCTTCGTCATATTGGGGCTTGTGGGGGACGGTGATGTAGGAGGGTCTCCTGGGATCATATACACCTGTGCCGGTCTGTACCTCCCTCATATTGGGGCTTGTGGGGGGGCGGTGATGTAGGAGGGTCTCCTGGGATCATATACACCTGTGCCGGTCTGTACCTTCCTCATATTGGGGCTTGTGGGGGACGGTGATGTAGGAGGGTCTCCTGGGATCATATACACCTGTGCCGGTCTGTACCTTCCTCATATTGGGGCTTGTGGGGGACGGTGATGTAGGAGGGTCTCCTGGGATCATATACACCTGTGCTGGTCTGTACCTTCCTCATATTGGGGCTTGTGGGGGGACGGTGATGTAGGAGGGTCTCCTGGGATCATATACACCTGTGCCGGTCTGTACCTCCCTCATATTGGGGCTTGTGGGGGACGGTGATGTAGGAGGGTCTCCTGGGATCATATACACCTGTGCCGGTCTGTACCTCCCTCATATTGGGGCTTGTGGGGGGGCGGTGATATAGGAGGGTCTCCTGGGATCATATACACATGTGCCGGTCTGTACCTTCCTCATATTGGGGCTTGTGGGGGGACGGTGATGTTGGAGGGTCTCCTGGGATCATATACACCTGTGCCGGTCTGTACCTCCCTCATATTGGGGCTTGTGGGGGGCGGTGATATAGGAGAATCTCCTGGGATCATATACACCTGTGCCGGTCTGTACCTTCCTCATATTGGGGCTTGTGGGGGGACGGTGATGTAGGAGAATCTCCTGGGATCATATACACCTGTGCCGGTCTGTACCTTCCTCATATTGGGGCTTGTGGGGGACGGTGATGTAGGAGGGTCTCCTGGGATCATATACACCTGTGCCGGTCTGTACCTTCCTCATATTGGGGCTTGTGGGGGACGGTGATGTAGGAGGGTCTCCTGGGATCATATACACCTGTGCTGGTCTGTACCTCCCTCATATTGGGGCTTGTGGGGGGCGGTGATATAGGAGAATCTCCTGGGATCATATACACCTGTGCCGGTCTGTACCTTCGTCATATTGGGGCTTGTGGGGGACGGTGATGTAGGAGGGTCTCCTGGGATCATATACACCTGTGCCGGTCTGTACCTCCCTCATATTGGGGCTTGTGGGGGGGCGGTGATGTAGGAGGGTCTCCTGGGATCATATACACCTGTGCCGGTCTGTACCTTCCTCATATTGGGGCTTGTGGGGGACGGTGATGTAGGAGGGTCTCCTGGGATCATATACACCTGTGCCGGTCTGTACCTTCCTCATATTGGGGCTTGTGGGGGACGGTGATGTAGGAGGGTCTCCTGGGATCATATACACCTGTGCTGGTCTGTACCTTCCTCATATTGGGGCTTGTGGGGGGACGGTGATGTAGGAGGGTCTCCTGGGATCATATACACCTGTGCCGGTCTGTACCTCCCTCATATTGGGGCTTGTGGGGGACGGTGATGTAGGAGGGTCTCCTGGGATCATATACACCTGTGCCGGTCTGTACCTCCCTCATATTGGGGCTTGTGGGGGGGCGGTGATATAGGAGGGTCTCCTGGGATCATATACACATGTGCCGGTCTGTACCTTCCTCATATTGGGGCTTGTGGGGGGACGGTGATGTTGGAGGGTCTCCTGGGATCATATACACCTGTGCCGGTCTGTACCTCCCTCATATTGGGGCTTGTGGGGGGCGGTGATATAGGAGAATCTCCTGGGATCATATACACCTGTGCTGGTCTGTACCTTCCTCATATTGGGGCTTGTGGGGGGACGGTGATGTAGGAGAATCTCCTGGGATCATATACACCTGTGCCGGTCTGTACCTTCCTCATATTGGGGCTTGTGGGGGGACGGTGATGTTGGAGGGTCTCCTGGGATCATATACACCTGTGCCGGTCTGTACCTTCCTCATATTGGGGCTTGTGGGGGACGGTGATGTAGGAGGGTCTCCTGGGATCATATACACCTGTGCCGGTCTGTACCTTCCTCATATTGGGGCTTGTGGGGGGACGGTGATGTAGGAGGGTCTCCTGGGATCATATACACCTGTGCCGGTCTGTACCTTCCTCATATTGGGGCTTGTGGGGGGACGGTGATGTAGGAGAATCTCCTGGGATCATATACACCTGTGCCGGTCTGTACCTTCCTCATATTGGGGCTTGTGGGGGGGCGGTGATGTAGGAGGGTCTCCTGGGATCATATACACCTGTGCCGGTCTGTACCTCCCTCATATTGGGGCTTGTGGGGGACGGTGATGTAGGAGGGTCTCCTGGGATCATATACACCTGTGCCGGTCTGTACCTCCCTCATATTGGGGCTTGTGGGGGGACGGTGATGTTGGAGGGTCTCCTGGGATCATATACACCTGTGCCGGTCTGTACCTCCCTCATATTGGGGCTTGTGGGGGGACGGTGATGTAGGAGGGTCTCCTGGGATCAGATACACCTGTGCCGGTCTGTACCTTCCTCATATTGGGGCTTGTGGGGGGGCGGTGATGTAGGAGGGTCTCCTGGGAGTCATACAACCGTATGCGAGTTGCAGGATAGACAAACGTTTTGAACAGACCCCTCCATCCACAGCAGTGCCCCCTTGGGTTGCTCCAGACATGATAATAGGACGATGCTTGGATTTGCAGTCTGTGAGGCTTTGTATTATTGCAGCACCGAGACCCGATCCTGCCTAGGTCTGAGGACATAAAGAAATGGGCAGCGTGGCCTCTTGTCTAGGCAGACTTTCCATCCAGGAGTGGGAGGAAGTGAGTGATGGTAATCGGAGCAGATTCCTTCTTCATCCGTGCAGTCATGCATCACCTGGACCACTAGAGGGCAGTGCAGGCTGATGTGTCCCTCTCTGTAGGGCTCACTCACAGATCGTCTGACCTTCCTCGTGTAGTAGTTTTTACCCTCGGACATGTGGCCCGGTCTGCACTGCTGGATGGTGCAGACTGGATGCCTCTACATTGCAGCCACATAACATTGGACGCGCTGCCACCCGGTGGATGTTCTGGTTATGACCGTTGTAGAAGGATCTGTGGGGTGAGAAGCGTCTGCCGCAGATTCTCCCCCAACCCGAGAAATGCATCATTGATGAATTGAGAAGCAGTCGGGTGCTGGTCTTCCTTTGTCCTTTGGGAACAATTTTTTTTCTTAAATTCCTATATTTTGGGGTAAAAATCATTTTTACAATTGAGTTTCATTAAACATTTTTCATCGTTTTCTTTCTCACCTCTGTGTTGCTCAGTGTATTGCTGGCTGTAGAGCGAGTAATGTGAGAATCAGTCAGTGAGCTCGCTATGACAGTCTCACAGGGATTCTCTAACTTTTTTTTTTCTCCGAGCTCCTCTACGCTGCCTTTTATCCACAGACCAAAATATTTAACTAAACCGATTTGGCAAAATTATTTTAGCTTCAAATACATGTTTTAAATAATAAAAAATAAAAAAATGTGTGTATATATATATATATATATATATATATATATATATATATATATATATATATATATATATATATATATATAATATTTGACCACCCCTTTTATGCCATGGCTTTATACTCTTGACATCATGGCTCACCGGGACGGGTTTCGGGGGCTTTGTTAGGCACCCAGTTGCCATGACAACCCATTGGTGCACTCACGCTGCGGATTTGGGTGACCCTGTGCCCCATTAACCATCCAGATGCTGCAGTTGCTATTGACTCCAGATTTAAGGGTTAAACTGGATTCCCTCCAGTCCCAGCTGTGTCCGAGCTGTGGATCCCCGCACACATTGCCTCTGCTCGCTGACGTGTCATTACCTCTGGGTGCAGGACGACATCGCGGCACTGCACAATCCCAAGCTGTAATACGACAGCCGGAAACCTCTGCGGGGCCGCAATATCGCTTCATGATCCCGTGGATTCACATGGTGGATTTTCCCTTTTAAATCTGCATTAACCCAGCATAAAACTGGTGAGTCCCTGCTCTGCTGTGCGCAGCAGAGCGTCTGTCCCTGCAGGGACTTATGTGCCTCCGTGCAGGAGGACGTGACACAGGAGGAAAAGTCATGGGATTCATGACAGCGGAGTGACACCCCTACAGGTGGTGTAATGGACCCCATGAGGCTGGGGCGGCACAGATCGCTGTATGCTGCGGTTACATGGCGGTGCGATCCTGGAGGTTGCACCGCACCGTACAAGTCACAAATTCAGAAGTGGATTTTTTTGTGATTTCCTTGTCGTGACCGTGACGCCCTGGGGGCCCATCCACCTGTATTACTCTGCAATTTAGAGCAGCAGGATTTATGTCTCAGGAATAGTTACCTTACAGCTGCAGCCGAAGCCTTATGTTTGTGATGTAATGCTGGCACTTGTAGTTTCTCAGTGGCAGAAGTATACATGGCGTCCATACCAAGGATAAATCACTGCACAACTTATATATACAGTAACATCTCGGTTCATGCAGCTGTTTTCCTTTTTGCAATGTGCACATTGTTGATTCAGTCTGAAGATGGCCGCTTTACTTTTTGCCCCCTTTGGCATTTTCTCGGCAGCTTCTTCAGGTTGTCACCTGGAATGGCATCCAATGAACAAGCCGCCTTCGTCCAGACGTCATTTGTAGAATCACCGGCCTTCAGGTAGTATTTACGGCCAGCAGTTGGGTTTTGCAGCGGCAGTTTTGCTACACAGCTCCAAGCATTGCTGAGCCTATTCTACATCTGTCCTAAGCCAGAATATGGCAAGAAGCAGGCAACTAAGTAAAGAGAAACCACAGTCCATCATTACTGTAAGAAATGAAGGTCAGTCATTCTGGAAAGTTACTAGAACCTTGAAGGTCTATCCTCAAGTGCAGTCGTCAAAACCATTAATTGCTATGATTAAACTGGCTCTTATGAGGAGTGTCCCAGGAAAGGAAGACTAATAATGGCCTCTGCTGCAGAGGATAAGTTCATCAGATTTACCGGCCCCAGGAACCACAAACTGTTGTCACCTCAGATAACGTCCCTCATAAACGATGCACAGACATCAAGTAGTAGACACATCTGTGCATCATCTGTCTAGTGGAAACTGTGATAAGCGGCCTATATGATCGAATTGTCACAAAGAAGAGATGTGTCTGGACCGAGCAACACAAGGAGCGACCATTAGATCAGTGGAAATCTGTACTCTGGTCTCATGAGTAAAAATGAGATTATTGGTACCGACCTCCATGTCTGTGTGAGACGCTGAAAAGGTGATGAGATTTTTCTCCATGTGTGATGCCCACCGTGACGTATGGAGGGAAGGTGTGATGGTCGGGGGCTTACTGTGGCCGATTTATTCCAGATTCTGGGCACATTACCCATCATGGCAACTTCAGTGTTCTGCATGGACCGTGGACAGCTCTGAGCTGCACTTAGTGCGGCCGTCTTCTGTGATGCATCAGGTCAATGACCTAGAAGCTTTTCTTCCTTCGTGGTTTTGCTGCCTTCAGTCTGTGTGATTACTTACGGCGACTGATTCTGTGCATGTGCCGATCACCGCAGATCTGCTCTATGACCCTTGCTGTTTTCCCACATTTGCAGGTAATTGCCGGCCTCCAGGTAAGCCTCGTCTAGACCTTACCTCAGCGGCAGCATTCAGGGGTGATGACGGGTCTGTGTTCACTGCGGTTACTGCAAGTGATGGAGGTTTCCTTTGTTTTTCCAGCTCTGTGGCTCCCCCTGCAGGAGGCTTATATCATGTCACCATTGTGTTTACTCCATGAAGGCTGCATTCTATATTTTGTCCACTAGGTGGAGACCTTGTCCTGTTCTTTGCTTTTGTGGCTCTGAAAGTTTTCAACTTATTGTCATGGCATCTCCTGAACTATGAAATCCGGTAATTGGTCACATGACCTGCCGTCACTTTTTGAGTTTTGCAAGTTAAGCTGGAAATAATTAATTTATCTGTTCAGGGTTTTTTTTTATCCAGATATATAAATCTTTCTTGAACTGTTCAAGAAATGCTGAATTCCAGTAATTCTTGTGTCTGCAGGAGATCTTTGCTGAATTCTGATATTTGGTTCAGTTCGCTGAATCAACAGAGATCTTATTGTTAAGAATTGAAAGACAATGGAAAATTTTCCCTAATGTGTCCCCATGTCTGACCCCAAGCTATAGTGTCCGGGGCAATGGTCACAGCGGCTTACTGCCCCACTGCAGGTCCTCGCCTATAAATTAGGGGAAGCGCTGGGTTGTGACCACCGTGTCTGATGGAACGCGCTCACCAACTGGTCTTGCGTTTGTTTTAACGGACGTGTGAAATTCTACAAGATCTATTAGTTTTTCCTCTCCACCATCTCAGATGTTTTATAGGTTTGCAAGTTCCAAGACTTTGTGCGTTCTCAGGTCATCTCCTGTCTGAGCCGAGACACCGCGGACTTCACTGAACTTTCAAGGGGTCATTCCCATCTTTACAGATGGATTTTGTTGGATAAAGCTGGTAAATACAAGCAGTCTTACTGCTTGTTAAAGTTTTCAGCTTTTTTGAGATAGTAATGCTTTTTATTTACAGCTCGTTGCCATGGAGACCGACCACTGCTGCTAGCCAGCAGAACATGCGCTGTGCTTGCAAGCTTTATCTCCATTGATCTTGTAAGCAGCGATTTGCAGTTGGCAGGATTTCTGTAGCGCGCTATTACCTACCAATCAGTACGGTGCTTACAAGCTACGCAGCAGTGGTCGGTCTCCTAGGCAACACGCTGTAAACAAGTGTTAGTAAAATGTGCATCTGTTCTTCAAATAGTAAAACCGTTATAAACAACAATGTGTGTTTATGAAGATTGGAATAACCCTTTAAGGAGGCGTCTAAGACAAGGATAAGTTTTTGGACCTGTCAGATTTACTTTTTGTTTTAGCTTCTCGCCACTGAAGATTGTATAGCTTGCGGTCAGTGAATGGAGGCATGCAACTGTAGCAAACATCCAGCTGTTTGATGTATCGCGTCGTCTTCAGCCTTAGTATTGGCGGGTTGCAGGGGATATGCCAGTGTTTTGATCGGAGGGGGCTGCCGTAGATCCTGAGAATATTGGGGCTGCTGTGCCACCTTCTGGGAACTGCAGCTGCCCCCTCTCCCGCACAGTGGGGGGTGGTCTGAGCACCACTATGTTGGGAGCGATGCAGCCACGTCCGTGCTGTGACCCCTGTTACGATGGGTGTGGGGATGGCGACCAATCCTGTACATAAAGTCGCCATATACCATCACTTTATGAAATGGGAATACCAGGATTAAAAGTCCTGGTGCTTGGAAGGGAGGACACAAAAAGATCACAAGTGTGACCACTGACTGTGTCCTTAAGGGGCTACAGACTGATCCCCCTGGAGCTGAGGGTTTGCTGCACTTGTGTGTAGTCGGGGCTATCCTCTGCACTTCAGACATTTACCTGCACTGACACATTGTTGCAAATTACGAGGACGGGAGAGAGACGTGATGCTGGCGTGTATCTGCCCAGAGTTCTCACGGGTGACACAGATGAACAGCTATCTTGGGGTGATTATCGGCGGTGTGTGAGTATGAGTGGTGGTGTGTGTCGCGGTGGGTTGTGGCGGTGTGTGTATGGTGCAGTATGAGTGGGTGTGTGTGTAGCGGTGTGAGTATGAGTGGTGGTGTGAGTGCGTACGAGTAGTGTGTGTATGTGGGGCGGTGTGTGTGGCGCACTGAGTGGTGTGTGGGGCAGTGTGTGTGCGCAGTATGAGTGGTGGTGTCACTGTGTGTGGGGGGGCAGTGTGTGTGTGTGGGGGGGGGGGGGGGCAGTGTGTGTGTGTGTGTGTGTGTGTGTGTGTGTGTGGCTGAAGTGCGTCTGCTGCTCGGGTAACGCGACACCGGCATGATGCAATGTAGGTCACGGTGAGGAAAGCTTCACACCTGTGTCGTCAGCCGGCTTCTCGCACCGGAGTTGTCGGACTTTGCTCGGTGCATGTGATGTCCTGGGCCGGAGCAGAGAGTCCTACTCCATGCTGGAATCCTCGGTCATTGTGGCAGGAGGCCGGGGAGCTGACCGTCCTCCTCTGTGAGTGCAGTCACTTCTATGAGAAGTTGCTGTGCGTGTTATATAGAGGGCTGGCAGTGGTAGTGACGCAGGTCTCCAGAATCCCCCCTTACTGAGGCCCCTCTTCGTGTGTGTATATATGTCCCCCCTTACTGAGGCCCCTCTTCGTGTGTGTATATATGTCCCCACTTACTGAGGCCTCTCTTCGTGTGTGTGTGTGTATATATGTCCCCCCTTACTGAGGCCCCTCTTCGTGTGTATATATGTCCCCCCTTACTGAGGCCCCTCTTCGTGTGTATATATGTCCCCCCTTACTGAGGCCCCTCTTCGTGTGTATATATGTCCCCACTTACTGAGGCCTCTCTTCGTGTGTGTGTATATATGTCCCCCCTTACTGAGGCCTCTCTTCGTGTGTGTGTATATATGTCCCCCCTTACTGAGGCCTCTCTTCGTGTGTGTGTATATATGTCCCCCCTTACTGAGGCCTCTCTTCGTGTGTGTGTATATATGTCCCCCCTTACTGAGGCCCCTCTTCGTGTGTATATATGTCCCCCCTTACTGAGGCTCCTCTTCGTGTGTGTATATATGTCCCCACTTACTGAGGCCTCTCTTCGTGTGTGTATATATGTCCCCCCTTCGTGTGTGTGTGTGTGTGTATATATGTCCCCCCTTACTGAGGCTCCTCTTCGTGTGTGTATATATGTCCCCCCTTACTGAGGCCCCTCTTCGTGTGTGTATATATGTCCCCCCTTACTGAGGCCTCTCTTCGTGTGTGTGTATATATGTCCCCCCTTCGTGTGTGTGTGTGTGTATATATGTCCCCCCTTACTGAGGCCCCTCTTCGTGTGTGTATATATGTCCCCCCTTACTGAGGCCCCTCTTCGTGTGTGTGTGTATATATATATATATGTCCCCCCTTACTGAGGCCCCTCTTCGTGTGTGTATATATGTCCCCCCTTACTGAGGCCCCTCTTCGTGTGTGTATATATGTCCCCCCTTCGTGTGTGTATATATGTCCCCCCTTACTGAGGCCCCTCTTCGTGTGTGTGTGTATATATATATATGTCCCCCCTTACTGAGGCCCCTCTTCGTGTGTGTATATATGTCCCCCCTTACTGAGGCCCCTCTTCGTGTGTGTATATATGTCCCCCCTTCGTGTGTGTATATATGTCCCCCCTTACTGAGGCCCCTCTTCGTGTGTGTGTGTATATATATATATGTCCCCCCTTACTGAGGCCCCTCTTCGTGTGTGTATATATGTCCCCCCTTACTGAGGCCCCTCTTCGTGTGTGTATATATGTCCCCCCTTCGTGTGTGTATATATGTCCCCCCTTACTGAGGCCCCTCTTCGTGTGTGTATATATGTCCCCCCTTCGTGTGTGTATATATATGTCCCCACTTACTGAGGCCCCTCTTCGTGTGTGTATATATGTCCCCCCTTACTGAGGCCCCTCTTCGTGTGTGTATATATGTCCCCCCTTACTGAGGCTCCTCTTCGTGTGTGTGTATATATGTCCCCCCTTCGTGTGTGTATATATGTCCCCCCTTACTGAGGCCCCTCTTCGTGTGTGTATATATGTCCCCCCTTACTGAGGCCCCTCTTCGTGTGTGTATATATGTCCCCCCTTCGTGTGTGTATATATGTCCCCCCTTACTGAGGCCCCTCTTCGTGTGTGTATATATGTCCCCCCTTCGTGTGTGTATATATGTCCCCCCTTACTGAGGCCCCTCTTCGTGTGTGTATATATGTCCCCCCTTCGTGTGTGTATATATGTCCCCCCTTACTGAGGCCCCTCTACGTGTGTGTATATATATGTCCCCCCTTACTGAGGCCCCTCTTCGTGTGTGTGTGTGTGTGTATATATGTCCCCCCTTCGTGTGTGTATATGTCCCCCCTTACTGAGGCCCCTCTTCGTGTGTGTATATATGTCCCCCCTTACTGAGGCCCCTCTTCGTGTGTGTATATATATGTCCCCCCTTACTGAGGCCCCTCTTCGTGTGTGTATATATGTCCCCCCTTCGTGTGTGTGTGTGTATATATGTCCCCCCTTACTGAGGCCCCTCTTCGTGTGTGTATATATGTCCCCCCTTACTGAGGCTCCTCTTCGTGTTTGTATATATGTCCCCCCTTCGTGTGTATGTGTGTATATGTCCCCCCTTACTGAGGCCCCTCTTCGTGTGTGTATATACAGTGGGGCAAAAAAGTATTTAGTCAGTCAGCAATAGTGCAAGTTCCACCACTTAAAAAGATGAGAGGCGTCTGTAATTTACATCATAGGTAGACCTCAACTATGGGAGACAAACTGAGAAAAAAAAATCCAGAAAATCACATTGTCTGTTTTTTTAACATTTTTTTTGCATATTATGGTGGAAAATAAATATTTGGTCAGAAACAAACAATCAAGATTTCTGGCTCTCACAGACCTGTAACTTCTTCTTTAAGAGTCTCCTCTTTCCTCCACTCATTACCTGTAGTAATGGCACCTGTTTAAACTTGTTATCAGTATAAAAAGACACCTGTGCACACCCTCAAACAGTCTGACTCCAAACTCCACTGTGGTGAAGACCAAAGAGCTGTCAAAGGACACCAGAAACAAAATTGTAGCCCTGCACCAGGCTGGGAAGACTGAATCTGCAATAGCCAACCAGCTTGGAGTGAAGAAATCAACAGTGGGAGCAGTAATTAGAAAATGGAAGACATACAAGACCACTGATAATCTCCCTCGATCTGGGGCTCCACGCAAAATCCCACCCCGTGGGGTCAGAATGATCACAAGAACGGTGAGCAAAAATCCCAGAACCACGCGGGGGGACCTAGTGAATGAACTGCAGAGAGCTGGGACCAATGTAACAAGGCCTACCATAAGTAACACACTACGCCACCATGGACTCAGATCCTGCAGTGCCAGACGTGTCCCACTGCTTAAGCCAGTACATGTCCGGGCCCGTCTGAAGTTTGCTAGAGAGCATTTGGATGATCCAGAGGAGTTTTGGGAGAATGTCCTATGGTCTGATGAAACCAAACTGGAACTGTTTGGTAGAAACACAACTTGTCGTGTTTGGAGGAAAAAGAATACTGAGTTGCATCCATCAAACACCATACCTACTGTAAAGCATGGTGGTGGAAACATCATGCTTTGGGGCTGTTTCTCTGCAAAGGGGCCAGGACGACTGATCCAGGTACATGAAAGAATGAATGGGGCCATGTATCGTGAGATTTTGAGTGCAAACCTCCTTCCATCAGCAAGGGCATTGAAGATGAAACGTGGCTGGGTCTTTCAACATGACAATGATCCAAAGCACACCGCCAGGGCAACGAAGGAGTGGCTTCGTAAGAAGCATTTCAAGGTCCTGGAGTGGCCTAGCCAGTCTCCAGATCTCAACCCTATAGAAAACCTTTGGAGGGAGTTGAAAAGCCAAAAACATCACTGCTCTAGAGGAGTTCTGCATGGAGGAATGGGCCAACATACCAACAACAGTGTGTGGCAACCTTGTGAAGACTTACAGAAAACGTTTGACCTCTGTCATTGCCAACAAAGGATATATTACAAAGTATTGAGATGAAATTTTGTTTCTGAGCAAATATTTATTTTCCACCATAATATGCAAATAAAATGTTAAAAAAACAGACAATGTGATTTTCTGGATTTTTTTTCTCAGTTTGTCTCCCATAGTTGAGGTCTACCTATGATGTAAATTACAGACGCCTCTCATCTTTTTAAGTGGTGGAACTTGCACTATTGCTGACTGACTAAATACTTTTTTGCCCCACTGTATGTCCCCCCTTACTGAGGCCCCTCTTCGTGTGTATATATGTCCCCCCTTACTGAGGCCCCTCTTCGTGTGTATATATGTCCCCCCTTACTGAGGCCCCTCTTCGTGTGTATATATGTCCCCCCTTACTGAGGCCCCTCTTCGTGTGTGTATATATGTCCCCCCTTACTGAGGCCCCTCTTCGTGTGTGTATATATGTCCCCCCTTCGTGTGTGTGTGTGTGTGTGTGTGTATATATGTCCCCCCTTACTGAGGCCCCTCTTCGTGTGTATATATGTGGGCAGCGCCCTATAATCACTATGTCCGCTGCTCACACAGATTGTGATCCCACACTTGTTCTCCAGACAAGCAGAGCTGCGGACGGTCTGATAGATGGGGGTCACTGTCCCCCGGCTTCTTATGAGGCCACACAGTAGCGGAGCGCTGACCGTGGAGCAGCCGGACATCAGTGCCCCTCTCCTCGGTGATAATGCCGTACCTGTGGTCGGCCCGGAGTACCCCTTTAAGCTTTATAAGGGGGCTGGAGCACCCGGGCTCCTGATCATTAGCTGCTCCTGATTTTGGCCATCCAGCTACTGTAAGGGAATGTCCTAAATCTCCTCCGACAGCCAAGGATCAGGAATGGTAAACTTGACGCCGCTGCAGGTCTCCGTACTTGGGCCGATTTGAGTCTCCTCCGCGCTCGTTCCCGGTCATCGGCCTTTGCAGACGAGACAGTGAACATCAAACAACAAAATGCTCATTACAGGCCGACTCCAACCTTTACGTCGGGTTCGGACCCACATTTGTGTGACGCTGAATGAGGACATTAATAGTGGATTATCCCCAATAGTCCTAGGGTCGTCCCCAACATCCCATGTACATGGCGGAGGAGATCAGACCAGAGCGGCCGCCATTACAGATGAGCTCCTGCCATGGGCTTTCACAGTGGCGTCTGCTCCTCTGCCCGGTCGTGCCCTTTCTGATCCATCCTTACATGTTGCCGGTGGCCTCCTGGCTGCGCACTGCCAGCTCTGCTAATTACCAGTTATGGAAATTGAGGTTTACAGATCAAATGTTCCAGATTCTTTTGTTACCAGTCACTGCACATGCCACGGATCATCCAACCTCATCACATGCTGCGCCAGACACCGTCTGCTGCAGAACTACAACACCCAGCATGTACCGCGGATCATCCAGCCTCATCACATGCAGGTGCCAGACACCGTATGCTGCAGAACTACAACACCCAGCATGTACCGCGGATCATCCAGCCTCATCACATGCAGGTGCCAGACACCGTCTGCTGCAGAACTACAACACCCAGCATGTACCGCGGACCTTCCAGCCTCATCACATGCCGTGCCAGACACTGTCTGCTGCAGAACTACAACACCCAGCATGTACCGCGGATCATCCAGCCTCATCACATGCAGGTGCCAGACACCGTATGCTGCAGAACTACAACTCCCAGCATGTACCACAGATCATCCAACCTCATCACATGCTGCGCCAGACACTGCTGCAGAACTACAACACCCAGCATGTACCGCGGATCATCCAGCCTCATCACATGCCGTGCCAGACACTGTCTGCTGCAGAACTACAACACCCAGCATGTACCGCAGATCATCCAACCTCATCACATGCTGCACCAGACACCGTATGCTGCAGAACTACAACTCCCAGCATGTACCACAGATCATCCAGCCTCATCATGTGCAGGTGCCAGACACCGTATGCTGCAGAACTACAACTCCCAGCATGTACCGCGGACCTTCCAGCCTCATCACATGCCGTGCCAGACACTGTCTGCTGCAGAACTACAACACCCAGCATGTACCGCGGATCATCCAGCCTCATCACATGCCGTGCCAGACACTGTCTGCTGCAGAACTACAACACCCAGCATGTACCGCGGATCATCCAACCTCATCACATGCCGTGCCAGACACCGTCTGCTGCAGAACTACAACACCCAGCATGTACCGCAGATCATCCAGCCTCATCACATGCCGTGCCAGACACCGACTTCTGCAGAACTACAACTCCCAGCATGTGCCGTGGACCTTCCAGCCTCATCACATGCAGGTGCCAGACACCGACTTCTGCAGAACTACAACTCCCAGCATGTGCCGTGGATCATCCAGCCTCATCACATGCCGTGCCAGACACCGACTTCTGCAGAACTACAACTCCCAGCATGTACCGCGGACCTTCCAGCCTCATCACATGCCGTGCCAGACACTGTCTGCTGCAGAACTACAACACCCAGCATGTACCGCGGATCATCCAGCCTCATCACATGCCGTGCCAGACACTGTCTGCTGCAGAACTACAACACCCAGCATGTACCGCGGATCATCCAACCTCATCACATGCCGTGCCAGACACCGTCTGCTGCAGAACTACAACACCCAGCATGTACCGCAGATCATCCAGCCTCATCACATGCCGTGCCAGACACCGACTTCTGCAGAACTACAACTCCCAGCATGTGCCGTGGACCTTCCAGCCTCATCACATGCAGGTGCCAGACACCGACTTCTGCAGAACTACAACTCCCAGCATGTGCCGTGGATCATCCAGCCTCATCACATGCCGTGCCAGACACCGTCTGCTGCAGAACTACAACACCCAGCATGTACCGCAGATCATCCAGCCTCATCACATGCCGTGCCAGACACCGACTTCTGCAGAACTACAACTCCCAGCATGTGCCGTGGACCTTCCAGCCTCATCACATGCAGGTGCCAGACACCGACTTCTGCAGAACTACAACTCCCAGCATGTGCCGCGGATCATCCAGCCTCATCACATGCCGTGCCAGACACCGACTTCTGCAGAACGAAGTCTCTTGGGGCAGAAGATTCTTCTCCAGTTTCTTTATCTAAAATAGCGCCACAGTGGCCCACAGGTTGCATCTGGAATTACAGCTCGGCCCTGTTCACTACACTACCAGGTGTGGTGCTGTTTCTGCTAGTAAGCGGCCATCTTTTTCTCATCCCGCCCGGGCATTACTCACTATGGCTGCGGGCAGGACGCGCACTGCTGCATTCTCCCATTAGGGGACCCCCTGGCTGTAGTATTGGGGTGGGCTGTGATCTCACACCAGTGTATAACAACCGCATAAATGGTAATTCCAGTGATGGCCGGAGGAGTTGTCATATATGCAGGCGGCCCCCTGGAGCCTGTGCGTCTGGCTGTCGGCACATTGAGGCTACGTGCACACGTTCAGGTTTTTTCGCTTTGTTTTTCATGTTTTTTTCGTGGTAAAAACGCTATAAAAACTCATTAAAAACGCATACATTATGCATCCTATCATTTAGAATGCATTCTGCATGTTTTGTGCACATGATGTGTTTTTCCCCCCCGAAAAAAAACGCATCTTGGTAAAAAAAATAATAAAAAAAAAAAAAAGCAGCATGTTCATTAATTTTGTGGACTTTCTGAGTTTTTCCCGCTATTCTATGCATTTGGGAATAAACGGACAAACAACGCATCAAAAACGCGAAAAAAACGCATGCGGATTTCTGGCAGAAATGTGAGTTTTATGTTAGGAAAATTTCTGCAAGAAATCCTGACGTGTGCACATAGCCTGATAGGTGGCAGCGTGTTCTCCGGGATGGGTTAATGTTGCGTGCAGGCGGCAGGGTGTGCCCGCTCCCGGGTGCAGGGTAAACAGCGCTGCCTATCAAATGCCACAAACAAACCTGTGTAATAATGTCCTGTAACCTGATCCTCCCCCGGTGACGCTGAGGCCGCAGTTCCTGCTCTCTCCTTACAGGGGCGCCTTTACCTTGTGAGCCCCTCTGGGACTGACGAGTGTGATCTGTGTACAGCGCTGCGGAGTGTGGTGGTGCTATACCCGGAGGATTGTGTGTGGCCCCATCCGGCAGCCATATTGCTCTCCACATATCGGTTATAGCCAATACTGACGGTGAGATGGCCCCGAGGCCGTGTGCTTCCTCCTCTGCAGCTCGGGTACAGTCCTTAGCGGTGACGTGTGTCGGGCATTGTGCTGTCACTGAGCGTCACGAGGCCAAAGTCCGGGGAAATTACCAGGAAGCCGGAGCTCACATCATGGATCTGCTGCTGCAATAGCCAGAAATCTGACCTGAGATCTGCTGCACCTTCTGCACAGCCTGCCCCCGTGGCCGCACATGTAGGTAATGGGTCTGTATGATGGCACACGGACTGAGTGTAGCATACCTCCGTAACATGGTGATCGATGGAGCATATGATGGTACTGTCGCCGAGCACCACCAGCGATCCACGGAGCCAACACCGTCAGCTGAACAAAATTACCGCCGGCATAAACCTTTTTCCTTGAGGTGCAAACCAGAGCAAAGTGCATAATCCAAGTGAAAAGAAAGAGGTGGCACTCACCGGAATAAAATCCAAACTTTATTGGTCCAAAAACTGTTTAAAACATCTCGGGCAGGTGGGGAGATGGAGAGTGCAAAGACGGCGGCCGTTTCGTGCACTGTTGCGCTTCTACGGGTCTTGATATGATGGTATTGTGCAATATGCACCTGTAAATCTCCATGGGGGACATATTACACATGCACAGTGCAGCCATATGCAAGGAGCCTGATCGTGGCCAAACACCTTGGCTGTAGGTGTCCAATACTTGTTTGGCTGATGGCTATTCCTCCTCTGACACTTCCAGGCATTTTGAATTCTTAACTCCCACCTTCCTGTATCCTCTTCTTTATTGCCACCTGCTACGCACCTACTCTTTATCTTATGCCAACCTGCCGGGCTACCAGCCTCCCTCTCCTCCAGCCTGCCGGGCTACCAGTCTCCCTCTCCTCCAGCCTGCCGAGCTACCAGTCTCCCTCTCCTCCAGCCTGCCGGGCTACCAGTCTCCCTCTCCTCCAGCCTGCCGGGCTACCAGTCTCCCTCTCCTCCAGCCTGCCGGGCTACCAGTCTCCCTCTCCTCCAGCCTGCCGGGCTACCAGTCTCCCTCTCCTCCAGCCTGCCGGGCTACCAGCCTCCCTCTCCTCCAGCCTGCCGGGCTACCAGTCTCCCTCTCCTCCAGCCTGCCGGGCTACCAGTCTCCCTCTCCTCCAGCCTGCCGGGCTACCAGTCTCCCTCTCCTCCAGCCTGCCGGGCTACCAGTCTCCCTCTCCTCCAGCCTGCCGGGCTACCAGTCTCCCTCTCCTCCAGCCTGCCGGGCTACCAGTCTCCCTCTCCTCCAGCCTGCCGGGCTACCAGTCTCCCTCTCCTCCAGCCTGCCGGGCTACCAGTCTCCCTCTCCTCCAGCCTGCCGGGCTACCAGTCTCCCTCTCCTCCAGCCTGCCGGGCTACCAGTCTCCCTCTCCTCCAGCCTGCCGGGCTACCCGTCTCCATGTGTTGTGCGCGGAGCCCTCGCCAGCAGTTGTCAGACGGGGCAGTATCGCCGTCAGCTCTGCATGTTGCTGCTGCGCTCCAGCACTCTGTGTATATTAAGGATAAACACATCGTCCGCTCTGACGTCCCCGGATCTGTCCCCCGCTCCCCCAGAAGAACGCCCTGCACTGAAGAAATCCTATGTCTTGGCTTTTCACATGGCCCCAACTCAGGAACTGTGGGAAAGCGACTCAGCCAGGGAAATGTAAGACCCTGAGAGCGCGCGGAGCGTGCAGCGTGGAGACCGCAGCCTGTGACATATGTGCGGCCGATCTCCCGCTGACGCAGTTGTGCTCCGTATGAGGCAAGCGCGCTCTACTGCCTGGAGCACAGGGTCAGATATGAGGTCCGAGACTAATGCAGCCGTCCTCCTCTGGAGACGATTGCTGATATACGGGACCTAGTATCTTATTGCATTTTTAGTTTTTCCGCATTTTTGGTGTTTTCTACCCCCACCCACCTGCAACTGAATGAGGGGTTTTGTTCAAAAGCAAATCCTGCGGGGTGCACCGGGGAAAGAACATTAGGCCTTTGGTGTATGGATGGTGCCTAAGTGCATCACCCTGGAAAAGGGGATAAACCCCTCTCTCTTTTTGGATTGTGGGGCTGAGCGGTGCTTGTGGGGTCAGGCGGGGCTGTGCTTGTGGGGTCGGTCGGGGCGGTGCTTGTGGGGTCGGTCGGGGGCGGTGCTTGTGGAGTCGGTTGGGGGCGGTGCTTGTGGGGTCGGTCGGGGCGGTGCTTGTGGGGTCGGTCGGGGGCGGTGCTTGTGGAGTCGGTCGGGGGCGGTGCTTGGAGTCGGTCAGGGGCGGTGTCTGCTGTTGGGCGGGAGGGGTGAGGTTGTGTCCCTTTATATTGGGCGGGCCGCTCCAGACCAGGGCTATAACCTGACATCTGTTAGTATAGCTGCAGTGGCCCCTCCCAGGTGATGCTTTCTGGGGGTCCTGTGCCCCGCTGACCTCTCCTGTCCCATTAACCTCTTCATTGCTGGCCTCCTCGTAGACCCCAGTGTGGCCCACAAGCCCCCTCTTCTGCTTCCAGCTGCAGATTTGTAGGGGCGTTTGCTGCCTGTCTTATGTCCAGCCTTGCACTAATCTTTCGGGGGTCTGTCATCACTGGTTTTGTGACATAGTCCTCATCAGGGGTGCACATCCTGCAGTCCGGGGTCTCCTTGTCAGTCAGTGGCCCTTGTTGTGCCCCCCTGGGCTGTGGAGCTCTGCAGTGTCAGCTGTGTTATCGTTTCCCACGCTCCTTCCCACAGAGCAGACCCCATCGCTGATCTCTGGCCGCCCCCTGGTTTATGATCTCTAGACATCTGAAGACTATATTTAGTAGGAGGATAATTGAGGGTCTCGCATTCCTTAGGAAAGTCCTGGCCATGCGGGATCCTACCATGGAGGCTCACTAACACCTTCTCTGCTGTCCGCACCATGGCTTGGCTCTGGTAGTTAGTGCACCTCTGTGGGAAAAATTGCCTGGCCAATGAAGAGTTAACTTTGCTCCTGACCCCAGAATGTGGCAGTGACCTCGCTTCTTAACGTCAGTTGTAGCTGACGTTCACCCGTAAAAGCGCATTTTGTGCGCGCGGTGGGGCTTTCTAGGTTGTTGCCGCGGCCATTTTTTTTTTTTGCATTGGTGAACTGTCATCCATAAAGGGCCATAGTGATGATCACTCCCATTATTAGGGTTGCACCAGGCAGTTGTGCCCCCCTTAGTATTCTCCTCTTTGTGTCTAGAACCCTGGATGCAGGGCTACGATGGGCAGCCTTTGCTAGTGAGGGTTTTTCGCTTATTGTGTCCATTAGGTGGCGCTATTCTGTGAACCTTGTAAATTCTTCTAATTCAAATTCTCCATAACTTCCTCGTCCTTCCTGGAATCGGATTGACGTCTCAGATATATCATTTGGCAAACGATTATCAGCCCTGGCTCCAACAATCAGATTCTGATCTCTATTGAAGGGTGACATTGCTGGTGGCGAGAAGCAAAGAAAACGGCGCGCTAAGAAAATCTGTCCCTGCTGGGAGGGAAGTGTCCTCTCCGGATCATTTCATCCTGTAGATCTTCACCTTGGATTTCACACTCTGCAATAAAAAGGGTGAAGGTTGTGATAAGTGCAGATATCGCAGCTTCGGGTTTACTCTGGAACGTCTGCTGCAGATGTGAATGGATGCACGCCGTATGTGTGCGACCACTGTATGTATGCGACCGCCATATATATATAATATGTGCACCGTATGTATGCGACCACCGTATATATAATATGTGCACCGTATGTATGCGACCACTGTATGTATGCGACCGCCATATATATATGTGCACCGTATGTATGCGACCACCGTATATATAATATGTGCACCGTATGTATGCGACCACCGTATATATAATATGTGCACCGTATGTATGCGACCACTGTATGTATAATATGTGCACCGTATGTATGCGACCACCGTATATATAATATGTGCACCGTATGTATGCGACCACCGTATATATAATATGTGCACCGTATGTATGCGACCACTGTATGTATGCGACCACCATATATATATGTGCACCGTATGTATTCGACCACTGTATGTATGCGACCACCATATATATATGTGCACCGTATGTATTCGACCACTGTATGTATGCGACCGCCATATATATAATATGCGCACCGTATGTATGCGACCACCATATATATAATATGTGCACCGTATGTATGCGACCACCGTATATATAATATGTGCACCGTATGTATGCGACCGCCATATATATAATATGCGCACCGTATGTATGCGACCACCATATATAATATGTGCACCGTATGTATGCGACCACCGTATATATAATATGTGCACCGTATGTATGCGACCACCGTATATATAATATGTGCACCGTATGTATGCGACCGCCATATATATGTGCACCGTATGTATGCGACCACTGTATGTATGCAACTGCCATATGCGACCACTATGTATGCGACCACCGTGTATATATGCATGTGACTGCCGTATATATGTGACTAAATATATGCGTGCGCCGTATGTATGCGACCACTGCACATGTATGCGACTGCCGTATTATATATATATATATATATTTCAGTCGCATACATACGGCACGCACATATATAAGATAGAGATATATATCTATCTTATATACGTGCGTGCCGTATGTATGCGACTGAAATATATATATATATTTATTTTTTTTTTTTTTTTTTTTATTTTGATTTGTCCAGATTCCCGTCAGGGGCTGCAGGTTTTCGGCATGGGGCCGATGTGGCCCCCGCGCCCCGGTGTGTGGCCACAAGGACTGGTTTTCCTGAGCCTCCAGGACCCGTCCGGCCGTCGCTGCCACTAATATGGGTCAGGTTATCAGGAAGTCAGAAGCCGGCGGATCCTGCGCACTTCCCGCTATCACTTCACTATTTGCATCCTCGTTACATGGCTGCTGGGATTATGGGATGGCGAAACCTTAACGAGCGGCTTTTCTTATCTAACAGGTAGCGCGGCCTCCTGCTGCTCCGCTCTCCTCACATTACTCGTTGCTGATGTTAGAGATCAGTGCGGCACTACAGCTCTCAGCATGACCGGACCGCTGCAAGCTGGGGGTTGTAGTGTCTGATGGAATGATCCTGCATATAAAGGGTGCCGCTCCTGACCTCAGAGGTGGCCGGGGACGGGGTGGAAGACGCCGGCACCTGCGCCGCACACGTGGGATTGTTCCACACACAAGAGCTGGGACCGACCCAACATACACAGAGAACTACGCAGGCGGCCGGGGAAGTGCGTGGAGACGGACACGACCGGATCCTTAAAGGAGACTCCCGGCATTTCGTTAGGGTCATTCACATGTAAGACGTTATTTTGGGCCCCCCCCAACCTGGTCCAGGACCCCAGATTCTGAAAACATCCCCCGATACTGTCTGTACCAACGTTATCAGCTTGTGAGGATGTGACGTTCACAGACCCCCAGACATGTCATCTGTGAGCCCCCCCAAACAGGGCACAGGTCGCCCCCGCAGCACTCTGCAGTCAGTGGGCATCCTAGCCGGCCCATGTGTGATGATAGGATAGCCGGGGTCTTACTGGTGACCCTCAGGGGTTTCTCATTAGCGTTTTTTTTTCCTGGATGGAAATATATATATATATAAATTTTTTTTTTTTTTTTAATAGTCATCAGATGATTTTCTAAGAGTTGATAATCCGTTTAATGCCGATCCCCGCGCTCGGTGTCCGGCTGTTAGCGCCCCTCTCCTCCTAGGAGGCCTCATTTCCTCTTTGGTTTCTTGTCCCCGGAGCCTTTCAGCGTCCATGTGCTAATTGCATCTTATCGGAGGGTTTGCAGGTCTCTAGTCCTCCCCAGATATCCTCCTAATTGTCCCAGCAGGTGGTGGTCTGGTGAGAGCCCCCTCCTCTGTGATAGTGATGGGCCACAATGAGGGGCCTGTGTGTCCTGATAGTCGGACCCTCTGGACAGAAACCAAACTGATCTGGCTCCGCTCACATCATGGAGGGGGTGATGATCTGTCACATATCGGACCCCCATTGATTATAACAGGGTGCACAGGGGGAGATGTGTCATGTCACTGACCCTCTGAGTGTTAAGGGGTATACAGGGGCAGATATGTTACGTGACCCCCATTAACTATAATGGGGTACACGGGACCATCTGTCACACGACTGACTCTGACTATAACGCAGGGTGTCCGTTCTCCTTCCGGTAACGATGGCTCCGCACGATGTGATCCGCTCCCCGTGATCCTGAGATGTGATCACACCCTCGCTATCTCACTTTCTGGGTGAAGGTTCGCACATCCGTCATCCATTACCATCTCCCGTTCTCACTGTGTAACGTCGTGGGATTCGTCCTCTGGACACTTGCGTCTATTCTTAAAGGGATATCCCAGCCTGACGCCTTATCTCCTAGCCACTGGATGACGTCGGGGTCTGACCTCTGGGGGGGCCGTGTTCATTCAGCGATCCGCTGACCCTCTTAGTTGCGGTGTTGCAGCTAGGTGATGGGGGACATATAATTGGGGCCCCCGTTATTCATTCATGGTGGGGATCTGACAGGTGGGACCCCACGTATCCTGCCATCTATCCGGGGCTTCGGTAATCTGGGCGTTCTTGATGGTAGTCGGAGGGCAGAGGCTGTGACTCCTCTGTGTGACTGATGCTATAGCCGGCCGCCCCTCCAGGGCTATCCTCTTGGCAGGACGGAGGTCTCCTTCAGTGCACGGCCCCCCGTGTCTGCTCCCGATATGGGAGGGCAGTTTGGCGTCTTTTCTCATCGATGTGTAGAACATCTTCTCCAGGGAAGATGCGGACGCTGCAGATGTTCTACATTTGGTTCTGATATCAGGAAGTTCCCACGTTGTTTCTAGGAGGTAGGAAGCTTTCCCTGACGGGGTTAATGCCAGGCGGTTGTGTAACACATTGCAAACACAGCTCCACACCACAAACACGGAGGTGAGGACGCAGCGACAAAAGTGTGAAACCGCAGAGATGGGAACGTGGGGCTCGCTGCTCCACCTGCGGACCCCCTGCAGACCACCATACCTCATCATGTCTGCCCCCTTTACTTCTCTAACGTTGCCTGGAAAGCCGATCTTCAGGGTCTTGTGGCCACATTTACCATTCAGAGATCTGGGAAAGTTTGGTGATGACCTCTGGAAGCTGAAAGGCCTCGATCATCGCCTGTCGTCCCCAGGAAGAAATGATTTAACCGCTTGGCAGGAACGAGCGGGGTCATCTGGTCTGATGGAGTAGATGGTCGGCGGAGGCGGCCATATTCACAGTAATCTGTAAGGATTGTTTGGTGGGACCCAGGGTCGGACTTGTGGATGTCGGACCCTCACACTCTGGGAAAGTAGTGACGTGGTGTCTGGAGACGGCCGTCCCCCTCAGGATTGTTCCAGTTGTTGGCTTCGCCACCGTGTAGGTCTGTGACCTAATTATCACAGCTCCCTGTAATCCCGCCGGGCCGAGGGTCTGGTCCTCGCCGGTCCTGCCGTTCTATGACTGATTGCCGTAATGGCCGAGAGTCTAGATTGTCAGCAGAACGTCTCACAAGCCTCAGGCTGCAGGATAGGACCTAAGGGTACCGTCACACAGTGAAATTTTGATCGCTACGACGGCATGATTCGTGACGTTCGAGCGATATATCCGTGACGTTCGAGCGATATCGCAATGTCTGACACGCTCCTGCGATCAGGAACCCCGCTGAGAATCGTACGTCGTAGCAGATCGTTTAAAACTTTCTTTCGTCGTCTAGTGTCCCGCTGTGGCGGCACGATCGCATGGTGTAACATATATCGTATACGATGTGCGCATAGTAACCAACTGCTTCTACATCGCACATACGTCATGAAATTATCGCTCCAGCGTTGTACATTGCAAAGTGTGACAGCAGTCTACGACGCTGGAGCGATATTGTTACGACGCTGGAGCGTCACGGATCGTACCGTTGTAGCGATCAAAATTTCACTGTGTGACGGTACCCTAAGGCTACTTTCACACTTCCGTCTTCTGGGCTCCGTCGCAATCTGTCGGTTTGCTTGCAGGATGCGTTTTTTGCCCATAGACTTGTATTAGCGACGGATGGGCACACGTCGCGCCCGTCGTGCGACGGATCCGTCGTGTTTTGGCGGACGCGACGCAGCAAAAATAAGTTCAATGTAACGGGGGTTTTTTTGCGTCGCACATGCCATTTTTGACCGCGTATGCGCGGTCGAAACTCCACCCCCTTCTCCCCGGACTGCAGAATGGGCAGCAGATGCATTGAAAAACTGCATCCGCTGCCCACGTTGTGCAGTAATTTCACAACGTACGTCGGCCCGACGCATTGCGAAGGGCCCGTACCGACGGAAATGTGAAAGTAGCCTTAGGCCTCCATTTCCGGGCATGTACCCCCAAGTTCGACCCACCCATATGCATGTGCAGTAAGCGAGGGCTTTTTATGCGATCAACTGATATTCTGTGTGCAACCCTTGAATATGAAAAGGCAAAAGACCCGTGACCCTGTGCGGCCCCCCTGTGATCAGTGCGGCCCCCTGTGATCAGTGCAGCGTCACACACAGTCTACTTGTAATGTTTACTGGCCCTTTAAGATAATAGTTAGATAAGTCAGGATAGTGGACACTATACACAGATAAGCCCCCTGTTCTGTGTGAGACCACCCTACCTGCATATAATCCCACCCGTATCCATTATCGGTGCCCGCACATTCCCGATCTCCCTGCGTGGCGGACCTCTCCTGTCCTCTGTGGGCCGTGAAGGGGTTAACGTGTGACGCCGCCGGCTATAGATGGATTTGCGGCGTTCCTGCCGGAGTAGGTCACTGCTTTTATAGGTCGGGTTGTATAACCTGATTACAGGTGGTGGCTGTTATCCGGCCCGGGGTGTATTGTACCGGAGAGCGTCAGACCCCGGCCACGTAACCGGTGGCGCCAGCAGATGTGCGCCCTGCAGAATATTCCCCGGATGTGGGGGGCCGGGCGCTGCCAATTCGCAAAGAAGAATAAAGCGTTAAGTGGAAAATTCCCATTCTGCAGATATTGAGCCATTATTGGATGTGGTCGCCAGCCTAGAAGACCACATAGACCTGCAGCCCCCCGGCACAGGCGCTGCCCCCAGAGGACCATGCCGGGTCCTTGCTCCACTTTCTCCTTTTCTCCCTGAAATAAGACTTTTTTGTTTGTTCCCTCGGACAGTGCGCCTCACCTGTGAACAGACAGAACATTGAGGGTATGTGCACACGTTAGGATTTCTTGCAGAAATTTTCCTGACAAAAACCGGAGATTTCTGCCAGAAATCCGCATGCGTTTTTACCGCGATTTTACCGCGTTTTTGGTGCGTTTTTTGTGCGTTTTTTTCCCAAATGCATAGAATTGCAGGAAAAATGCAGAAAATCCGCAAAAATAATGAACATGCTCATTTTTTTACCGCGATGCGTTTTTTTCGCGGAAAACGCATCCATGTGCACAAAACTTGCAGAATACATTCTAAATGATAGAATGCATAATGTATGCATTTTTATAGCATTTTAAGCGCGAAAAAACCTGTACGTGTGCACATAGCCTGAGGTGGCACAGGGACCCTCTATCTGATGTCTGTTACCTTTTGTTTGCAGCCTTTTGTTCTCTGTTATCAGCCAGTGCAGGTGTTTACTGGTTCATTACTCTCTGATCATTCTGGTGAATGTGGGGTAAAGATCCCGTGTACAGTCAGCAGCGAGGACAGCGGGCGCGAGACATGATGAAACTGCAAGAAACCGCCGCTCCTCCTGACACACTGAAACGCTGGCAATCTGCTGTCTGCGCTCAGGGAGGGGCTGGGAAACGACACTGGGGGTCTACACTGTAACACTGGTTGTATTGGGGACCCCTGAACGTCCCGCTATAGGGCCCCTTTAGCCGGCATCTTTCTGGACACAGAAACTTAAAGGGAATGCACCGGATCCCTGCTCTCAAGATCTATGGGGGGCTTCTGCTGCGGGCTCCCACTGATTCCTAAATTATCAACTATTCTTTGGATGAATGATAATTTTGCATTTTGTTAATAACTCTTTAATAGAAGTTGTCCAGCAGTAGACAAAAACCAAGACTGCCTTCTTCCAATAAACAGCGCCTCCCCGATCTATAGGTTGTATCTGGTATTGCAGCAGTAGTAAAGTGAATGCGGGTGGGCTGCAATCTCGCACACCGCTTTGGATAAGGGGGGCTGTTTTTGGAAGAGCTGCCTTTTTCGAATATTGGAAAACTTTGTGTTAAAGGGATTTCCCAACCTTTTAAAGTCTTCACCTTCCTAAATGACGGGTGACCGTGTTGGGATCAGTGGGATTCTGAGTGTTAGGACCCCCACAGATCATGAGACCACCTGCACAGCTACCAATCTGTTCCAACACCGCATAAAAGAGCTTTTCTCTGTATCCCTGGGGGCTCCTGCGGTTGGACCCCTGAATCATGGGACCCCCATTGGACATGTGATAATACAATATTGGGGGCTTGCTTTTTCCTTTTTCTCCCCTACTTTCATCAGGTAATATGAGAAATCTCCGTGTGGAGATGAATCTGTGACTCCGGGGAGGAATCCGGCTGTAAATCCACAGAAGCTGCAGACTGGAAGGTCGGCGCCGCGTGTCCGTGTAGATGAGGGGGAAAATCCTCAAAAATCCGCTGCTAATCAATAATTAATCCCTTGTTTAGAGACTGGTTATAATTTTTTGCTTTTCTTCTCTAGTTAGAAGTAATTGATTTGCTAGTTACTTGTGCTTTGTGCTTTTACAAGGGTCGGATTTGTCCTTTATCTCCGTGGCGATTCTCCTTTTGCTTGTCGTGTGAAATTGCAAATTTGCAAAGTTTTCCTCTCATTGATGTGAATGGGGTTCACATGCCCCAGACAAAGAGGGGAATAAAGCATATGTGGATTCTGCATGAGAAAACTCCTCCTGGATCCTGCAAGTTACTCAATGTGGCCTTTACAGGATGCATGCGTGGCCCGTGTGAGCGCCCCCAGTGGTGGCAGCTGGAATTGCATCATTTACCTCTGACTATGGCGGAGATCTGGGGTTCTGTCCGACCATAGACCAAGCCGCCATTTGTTCTGGGCGCTCTTCTGTGTGTAGTATGTACCGTGAGACCACCCCCCATAAATGTGATATTTCCTCCAAACTTTAACCAGTAAGATCCGACTTCTTGTACAATAATCGACCTTGTTTGCTCCCTCGACCCCGGTGCCCGTCGCTTTATTGCTTTCTAACTTGTCTGGACCAACTTCTCAGCCCAGGGATTGTGAATGACTTGAAGAAACTTGGCTGTCTGCCCGCGCAGCTTCCTGAAACCTGCAAACTTTGTTGACTTTCCCCACCACCGAATCCCCAGTCTGTAGGACGTTTGCATAATTGCACAACAGGAAACGCAGGAGGATCCGAGTCTCTAGAGATCCACGGCCTTCACTGTTGTCAGATTGGTCACCGCAGAGCATGTGTGGCCCCAATACACCCAGCGCCAGCTGTACGCATGGGGTCTGCATATGACTGTTGGATGGGGGGCACAGGGTCTGCATATGACTGTTGGACGGGGGGCACGGGATCTGCATATGATTGTTGGATGGGGGCACAGGGTCTGCATATGACTGTTGGACGGGGGGCACGGGATCTGTATATGATTGTTGGACGGGGGGCACGGGATCTGCATATGATTGTTGGACGGGGGGGCCACGGGATCTGGATATGATTGTTGGATGGGGGCACGGGGTCTGCATATGACTGTTGGACGGCGAGCAAGGGATCTGGATATGATTGTTGGACGGCGAGCAAGGGATCTGGATATGATTGTTGGATGGGGGCACGGGATCTAGATATAATTGTTGGATGGGGGGCACGGGATCTGGATATGATTGTTGGATGGGGGCACGGGATCTGCATATGTTTGTTGGACGGCGAGCAAGGGATCTGGATATGATTGTTGGACGGCGAGCAAGGGATCTGGATATGATTGTTGGATGGGGGCACGGGATCTGGATATGATTGTTGGATGGGGGGCACGGGATCTGCATATGATTCTTGGACGGCGGGCACGGGATCTGGATATGATTGTTGGATGGGGGCACGGGATCTGCATATGTTTGTTGGACGGCGGGCACGGGATCTGGATATGATTGTTGGATGGGGGGCACGGGATCTGCATATGATTGTTGGATGGGGAACGGGATCTGCATATGTTTGTTGGACGGCGGGCACGGGATCTGGATATGATTGTTGGATGGGGGGCACGGGATCTGCATATGATTGTTGGATGGGGGGCACGGGATCTGCATATGATTCTTGGATGGTGGGCACGGGATCTGGATATGATTGTTTGGATGGGGGCACGGGATCTGGATACTATTGTTGGATGGGGGCACGGGATCTGGATACTATTACATAGTTACATAGTTACATAGTTATTAAGGTTGAAGGAAGACTATAAGTCAGTCTAGTTTAACCCATAGCCTAACCTAACATGCCCTAACATGTTGATCCAGAGGAAGGCAAAAAAAACCCATGTGGCAAAGAGTAAGCTCCACATTGGGGAAAAAAATTCCTTCCCGACTCCACATACGGCAATCAGACTAGTTCCCTGGATCAACGCCCCATCAAGGAATCTGATATATATATAACCTGTAACATTATACTTTTCAAGAAAGGTATCCAGTCCCCTCTTAAATTTAAGTAATGAATCATTCATTACAACATCATACGGCAGAGAGTTCCATAGTCTCACTGCTCTTACAGTAAAGAATCCGCGTCTGTTATTATGCTTAAACCTTCTTTCCTCCAGACGTAGAGGATGCCCCCTTGTCCCTGTCTCAGGTCTATGATTAAAAAGATCATCAGAAAGGTCTTTGTACTGTCCCCTCATATATTTATACATTAACATAAGATCACCCCTTAGTCTTCGTTTTTCCAAACTAAATAGCCCCCGGTGTAATAACCTATCTTGGTATTGCATACCCCCCAGTCCTCTAATAACCTTGGTCGCTCTTCTCTGCACCCGCTCTAGTTCAGCTATGTCTTTTTTATACACCGGAGACCAGAACTGTGCACAGTATTCTAAGTGTGGTCGAACTAGTGACTTGTATAGAGGTAAAATTATATTCTCCTCATGAGCATCTATGCCTCTTTTAATGCATTCCATTATTTTATTTGCCTTTGTAGCAGCTGCCTGACACTGGCCACTGAATGAGTTTGTCATCCACCCATACACCCAGGTCTTTTTCATTGACTGTTTTGCACGGGGTCTGCATATGATTGTTGGATGGGGGACACGGGATCTTGATACTAATGTTGGACGGGGGCACGGGGTCTGGATATGATTGTTGGACGGGGGGCACGGGGTCTGCATATGATTGTTGGATGGGGGCATGTGGTCTGGATATGATTGTTGGACGGGGGGCACGGGGTCTGCATATGATTGTTGGTTGGGGGCACGGGGTCTGCATATGATTGTTGGACAGAGGGAATGCTGCCAGCTGCTTTAAAGAGTGCACGGTGTAGGGAAGTGTGAAAATGGCATCGATATAATGGGACCCTCCGGCACAGGGAGTTTGTTTTTTTTTTTTGCACCTTAGTTTGTTTTTGGGGTTTGGTTGAAGTCTTGGAAGATCAAGTCTGTGATCATTTCCCGCAGAAGTTGCAGGGGCCTGATAAGTGCCAGAGGCGTCCAGAATGCCGGATCGAGGATGCCGGCTGCAGATGTGAATAGGCCCGGACTGGACATCGGACCCCGGCAGTGTGATATTTTTTTTTTCTCATTACTGGGTACCTCTGGATATTGCACCTTGCTCATCGCTTCTCCTCCGGTGTATGGCCGGGGATGGGTATATGTAAACCTTGCTGTGTCCTCCATGACTGTATATAGAACCTGTGATCGCAGGTGTGGCGTTGCATTGTCAGATTGGCTGCGTTGTTTCCTCAGAGTATAATCTGTCAGTTATGTGAATAATCCAGACTTTCTCCGGTCCACGTCATTATACAGAATTCCTCCGTGCACAATGGGCAGGTGCACTCGCAGCCACATACCTGCACCTCCCGGCAGAGCTGCGCACATTCGGCTATTTACAGGGCTGAGCCTGTTTTTTTGTTTTTAGTTTGGAGGATGAGTCACGAGCGATAAGTTGTGATGATGTGGATCCGTCGTGGCCCTGGACGCTGCTGTAGACAGGTTGTGGATGTTGGAGCACATGGCCCTCTCTACGCTGTGTACCGTGCCAGATCTGGCCAAACACTAGCCAATTCTCGGCAGCCATTTGTCTAGGTCTCCGTAGAACTTGCTTGATTAGAAAGGGGAATTAAAGGGATTGTGCCAAGTTTACATTATTAATTTTTGGGGGTCCGACTGCTGGGACTGGTCTGATTGAAGCAGAGGAGACCCTAACCCGTCACCATGGTCTCCGCAGATAATTTATTCATTGTGCGTGATACGAATATTTGGTGAATAGAGTGGGATCGGAGCCCGTTCTGGGAACGAGGGAGAAGTTTCTCACTCTGAATGTCCAGGTGGTGATGCGCAGTGATCGGACTCTTCACGGCCGTAGTGATCGGACTCTTCACGGCCGTAGTGATCGGACTCTTCACGGCCGTAGTGATCGGACTCTTCACGGCCGTAGTGGTCGGACTCTTCACGGCCGTAGTGGTCGGACTCTTCACGGCCGTAGTGATCGGACTCTTCACGGCCGTAGTGATCGGACTCTTCACGGCCGTGCACCAGAGGCTTTTAATGGCCGATTTAGATCATTTTCTGCCAATCTGTGCATTTCTATGACCTGTCAGAGCAGATCAATGCCGGCCATGTTGGATTTTTGTGCTCACTGTCAGACAGATGCGCATCCCATCAATCAAAGCCAATAACCCAGCAGAGCGTGAGCGATCACTGCATCCGAATTGTCAGAATAACTCCTGCCGCTCACGTGTGCCCGTACAGGTTAGGATCTGATCTGACCACATCCCGGTGTGACTCCCGTCACTGAGCATCTCCCTCAATCACGGGGTTAATATGAAGCTGTTGACAAATCCTTACCTGCGTGTCCCGGCCGTCGTGACGTCTCGCTGCTCAAACAGGTGGAACCGCTTTGTTTATTAATGCAGGGTATAAAATAGTCACAAATGTCACCGACGTCAGCCGCCAATGGCTGCACAAAAGGCTAAATGTAATACCAAAGTAATGAGAGGGGATGTCGGAAAACCCCTGTCCATCACATCACTAGGGTGGGACGCCTCGATCCCCCCAGCCATTGCTAAAATGTAGGGACGGAGCCCTTTCCAGGTGACTTTAATTTGCCCTTTAAGGATAGCGGCAATACAAAGGACAAGTGCTTGGTCAGGAAGCCTCAGTCCTGGCCGCCATTTTTACCTTATTGGCAGCCTGATCCCTTTTATTCTACATGATCCGGAGGGGTCGTCCAAGGTCATAGACGTGGAGCATAAGGACCCCGTCCCATGCGTCCTGCCATGTGTTGCGTAGGATTGGCTCGATGCCACCGTCCAGGGATCTGAGTGATTTCTGCTGCTGATCACTGCATAGTGCAACCTGCTGCTCTGCCGGGAATCCTTCACTATGCTTGTGATCGGCCGTGGAGACGTGTGGGGCGATCACCTGCGATCTCGGCTTTTCCTTCTGCTGCTGCGGTGACTGTGCCGCGCTCACCTTGCCGTCTCTGCACTGCGCCTCCTCGGGCCGAGCCGTGTCGTGTTCAATCTTGGCCGCAGTCCCATGTCGCATGTCCCCGCGGTTTAGTAACCAGTCCCCGTCCTGCGCTGTTGCCACGTTCTGAGATCCTCACTAATGAAGGTTCCTGCGTCCTTGTCTTCTGCGTCGTTGGTTCTCGCACAGCCGCTTTGTGGCCGGTGATTCCAGGCTCTTGACGGGCGTGTAGAGAACATGGCCTCGCATGCAGGCGCTCCGTGTGATCGGACACGATGTCTAATGTACTTTGCCTTTAGGTTTATTTATGGTCTCATATTCATAATGTGACTTTTTTTTAACTTTATCTACAGAAATGAAAAAAATATATTTATTTTTTTAATTGTGGCCATACACCTGAAAATCTGCCCAACCTACTGACTTTAGGAGCTGCATGATCAGCTGAGCCAAGTGTGTATATAGGGTCACTCGTCTGTATGAAGAAAGGATTGGGCATGCTTGAAATTCAGCAGCCCGATTCTCCTTGTGAAGATCTCCCCTCATGCATACAGCGCCTCTGTAGACTGATGTGTCTCCATGGTAACAGACTACAAACCCTGTGTATGACAGAAAAACGATTGGCACATCAAAACTAGTGTGAATAGGTGCATACCAGGAGCAGCTACCTCCATATACAATATACGTTGCACTCTATTGTGCCAAAGTATGTCATAGTAACATAGTAACATAGTTAGTAAGGCCGAAAAAAAGACATTTGTCCATCCAGTTCAGCCTATATTCCATCATAATAAATCCCCAGATCTACGTCCTTCTACAGAACCTAATAATTGTATGATACAATATTGTTCTGCTCCAGGAAGACATCCAGGCCTCTCTTGAACCCCTCGACTGAGTTCGCCATCACCACCTCCTCAGGCAAGCAATTCCAGATTCTCACTGCCCTAACAGTAAAGAATCCTCTTCTATGTTGGTGGAAAAACCTTCTCTCCTCCAGACGCAAAGAATGCCCCCTTGTGCCCGTCACCTTCCTTGGTATAAACAGATCCTCAGCGAGATATTTGTATTGTCCCCTTATATACTTATACATGGTTATTAGATCGCCCCTCAGTCGTCTTTTTTCTAGACTAAATAATCCTAATTTCGCTAATCTATCTGGGTATTGTAGTTCTCCCATCCCCTTTATTAATTTTGTTGCCCTCCTTTGTACTCTCTCTAGTTCCATTATATCCTTCCTGAGCACCGGTGCCCAAAACTGGACACAGTACTCCATGTGCGGTCTAACTAGGGATTTGTACAGAGGCAGTATAATGCTCTCATCATGTGTATCCAGACCTCTTTTAATGCACCCCATGATCCTGTTTGCCTTGGCAGCTGCTGCCTGGCACTGGCTGCTCCAGGTAAGTTTATCATTAACTAGGATCCCCAAGTCCTTCTCCCTGTCAGATTTACCCAGTGGTTTCCCGTTCAGTGTGTAATGGTGATATTGATTCCCTCTTCCCATGTGTATAACCTTACATTTATCATTGTTAAACCTCATCTGCCACCTTTCAGCCCAAGTTTCCAACTTATCCAGATCCATCTGTAGCAGAATACTATCTTCACTTGTATTAACTGCTTTACATAGTTTTGTATCATCTGCAAATATCGATATTTTACTGTGTAAACCTTCTACCAGATCATTAATGAATATGTTGAAGAGAACAGGTCCCAATACTGACCCCTGCGGTACCCCACTGGTCACAGCGACCCAGTTAGAGACTATACCATTTATAACCACCCTCTGCTTTCTATCACTAAGCCAGTTACTAACCCATTTACACACATTTTCCCCCAGACCAAGCATTCTCATTTTGTGTACCAACCTCTTGTGCGGCACGGTATCAAACGCTTTGGAAAAATCGAGATATACCACGTCCAATGACTCACCGTGGTCCAGCCTATAGCTTACCTCTTCATAAAAACTGATTAGATTGGTTTGACAGGAGCGATTTCTCATAAACCCATGCTGATATGGAGTTAAACAGTTATTCTCATTGAGATAATCCAGAATAACATCCCTCAGAAACCCTTCAAATATTTTACCAACAATAGAGGTTAGACTTACTGGCCTATAATTTCCAGGTTCACTTTTAGAGCCCTTTTTGAATATTGGCACCACATTTGCTATGCGCCAGTCCTGCGGAACAGACCCTGTTGCTATAGAGTCCCTAAAAATAAGAAATAATGGTTTATCTATTACATTACTTAGTTCTCTTAGTACTCGTGGGTGTATGCCATCCGGACCCGGAGATTTATCTATTTTAATCTTATTTAGCCGGTTTCGCACCTCTTCTTGGGTTAGATTGGTGACCCTTAATATAGGGTTTTCATTGTTTCTTGGGATTTCACCTAGCATTTCATTTTCCACCGTGAATACCGTGGAGAAGAAGGTGTTTAATATGTTAGCTTTTTCCTTGTCATCTACAACCATTCTTTCCTCACTATTTTTTAAGGGGCCTACATTTTCAGTTTTTATTCTTTTACTATTGATATAGTTGAAGAACAGTTTGGGATTAGTTTTACTCTCCTTAGCAATGTGCTTCTCTGTTTCCTTTTTGGCAGCTTTAATTAGTTTTTTAGATAAAGTATTTTTCTCCCTATAGTTTTTTAGAGCTTCAATGGTGCCATCCTGCTTTAGTAGTGCAAATGCTTTCTTTTTACTGTTAATTGCCTGTCTTACTTCTTTGTTTAGCCACATTGGGTTTTTCCTATTTCTAGTCCTTTTATTCCCACAAGGTATAAACCGCTTACACTGCCTATTTAGGATGTTCTTAAACATTTCCCATTTATTATCTGTATTCTCATTTCTGAGGATATTGTCCCAGTCTACCAGATTAAGGGCATCTCTAAGCTGTTCAAACTTTGCCTTCCTAAAGTTCAATGTTTTTGTGACTCCCTGACAAGTCCCCCTAGTGAAAGACAGGTGAAACTGCACAATATTGTGGTCGCTATTTCCTAAATGCCCGACCACCTGCAGATTTGTTATTCTGTCAGGTCTATTAGATAGTATTAGGTCTAAAAGTGCTGCTCCTCTGGTTGGATTCTGCACCAATTGTGAAAGATAATTTTTCTTGGTTATTAGCAGAATATTATGTCGAATATTAATGCATGAAATATGAATAGCAAAATGGTTTTTTAAACATTAGGAAAAATATTTGAGATGCTTTGCACAGAATCCGTGTGTAGTCTAGTCCAGCAGTTACATCGCCGACCAGCCTTCTGCTGACCTAGGAAATGAGTTAATAATAAGACGAGTAAATGGCAGAGTGACTGCACGATCAGACCACACACAGTGGAAGGGGCTAACTCACCGATCGCTGAGACCCCCAATGATTCTCAGAATGGGGCCCCCACCTGAAGAGCGATCGGAGGACAAATGTACACCTTGGCTCCATTACTTGTCTATGGGACTGTCTGAAGTATGGGACTGCATTCTCTGAACGTCGGTGAATGGAGCAGAGCTGCGCAGGCTCGACCTCCGCTCCCTGGATGGCTTGTGAACGGAGCAGAGCTGCGCAGGCTTGACCTCCCCTCCCGGGATGGCTTGTGAATGGAGCGGAGCTGCGCAGGCTTGACCTCCCCTCCCGGGATGGCTTGTGTATGGAGCGGAGCTGTGCAGGCTCGACCTCCGCTCCCGGGATGGCTTGTGAACGGAGCTGTGCAGGCTTGACCTCCCCTCCCGGGATGGCTTTTGAATGGAGCGGAGCTGCGCAGGCTTGACCTCCCCTCCCGGGATGGCTTGTGTATGGAGCGGAGCTGTGCAGGCTCGACCTCCGCTCCCGGGATGGCTTGTGAACGGAGCTGTGCAGGCTTGACCTCCCCTCCCGGGATGGCTTGTGAATGGAGCGGAGCTGCGCAGGCTTGACCTCCCCTCCCGGGATGGCTTGTGTATGGAGCGGAGCTGTGCAGGCTCGACCTCCGCTCCCGGGATGGCTTGTGAACGGAGCTGTGCAGGCTTGACCTCCCCTCCCGGGATGGCTTGTGAATGGAGCGGAGCTGCGCAGGCTTGACCTCCCCTCCCGGGATGGCTTGTGAATGGAGCGGAGCTGCGCAGGCTTGACCTCCCCTCCCGGGATGGCTTGTGTATGGAGCGGAGCTGTGCAGGCTCGACCTCCGCTCCCGGGATGGCTTGTGAACGGAGCTGTGCAGGCTTGACCTCCCCTCCCGGGATGGCTTGTGAATGGAGCGGAGCTGCGCAGGCTTGACCTCCCCTCCCGGGATGGCTTGTGTATGGAGCGGAGCTGTGCAGGCTCGACCTCCGCTCCCGGGATGGCTTGTGAACGGAGCTGTGCAGGCTTGACCTCCACTCCCGGGATGGCTTGTGAATGGAGTGGAGCTGCACAGGCTTGACCTCCACTCCCGGGATGGCTTGTGAATGGAGTGGAGCTGCACAGGCTCGACCTCCTTTCCTGGGATGGCTTGTGAACGGAGTGAGATGCGCAGGCTCGACCTCCATTCCCGGGATGGCTTGTGAACACCTCCGCTCCCAGGATGGCTTGTGAACGGAGCTGCGCAGGCTCGACCTCCTTTCCTGGGATGGCTTGTGAACGGAGTGAGATGCGCAGGCTTGATCTCCATTCCCGGGATGGCTTGTGAACGGAGTGAGCTGCGCAGGCTCGACCTCTGCTCCTGGGATGGCTTGTGAACGGAGCTGCGCAGGCTCGACCTCCACTCCCGGGATGGCTGGTGGTCCCAGCGATCGCTGTGCTTGGGAAATTTCTCGCCTCCCGTTATTAGCGTTTGGTCCTCCTTTACATCTTCATTATGTGTCTTGTAGACAGTGTGAGCAGGACTTTCCGAGATGTATCTTTGGTGATTGTTCTAATCTTCTCTGTCCGTAGACTTCACCAAAGATGTCTACCAAAACGGCCAGCACCAACAACATAGCACAAGCACGGAGAACCGTCCAGCAGCTGAAGGTGGAGGCGTCCATAGAAAGAATAAAGGTAATCTCCATCTCCCCGTCCCTGTCATCCCAGAAATCCCACATCCTGTCAGTAACGTAATTTTTCATTTTCGACCCTCCAGATTTCCAAAGCATCAGCCGATCTCATGCGCTACTGTGACGAACACGCCAAGAACGACCCTCTACTCATGGGCATTCCCACGTCCGAAAACCCCTTCAAGGATAAGAAGCCTTGCATCATATTGTAGTATCCGCAGCGAACGTCTCGACTGTATCTTCACGTACAATGCCAAGCAGAGTCCTACTCCGATGACACGAAGGGTTTCTGGTTTCCACATAAAGAGAAAAAAAAAAAGCTTAATTTTCTTTAATCTCCTGAACCAATTATTTTTTTTTTTTTTTTTTACTTTTTTATTTTTTAGATTTCATGGAAAAAGTCAAACTTCTTATTTACGGGACTTGGGCAGATTTTTTTCAGCATTTCTGTTAAGTTTTATTCCTTTTTTTTTTACATTTTTTTTTATAATGTGCATCGTCTACTCCTCTAGTCTTGGTATCACTAGGAGAAATCGTATCGAGACCAAAGTTGCCTCCGTTTTCTACACAGGATGCAAATAGTGAAGTGCAACTAGGGTTCTGTTGCCATAAACCCGATTTCTGCCATTCCAGGACCCTTATTATTATTTTTTTCCCTCTTCTCGTCTTGCTTGGGTCCATTTTCATCATCTTAATCCACAATAACCAGCATCTTCTTCCATTACTTGAACCCACTAAATCATGTAGACTAGGCAGCGGCCATTTTTCAAAATCTGCTGCAGTGTTGGATACTGTTAGTGATGGGTTACTTATTGGCTGGGTCACACCATGGCCGCCTGGATCGTGTGGAGGTACTTTAAGGCACCCATTAACTAGGTGTCCTTTCATTTCTTGTCTTTTAAACTCAGAGAGCCTCCGTTCACTCGTTTTATAAATTGGGCATAAACTTCTCTTCTCAAGTATTATAGGACTTTACCGCAACTTTTTGTGTAGAGGGAGACATGACGTTCAGTGTGCTATTCAGGAACCCCTCCAGTTCAATCTTGCTTATTAGATGGTGCTAGCGTCACACAGGCACACGGACCCCTGACATCTTCAGAAAGTCCATCCAGGCGCTGACCCACAAAATAAGAGCCATGTAGAGTAAGGGACAAGTTTTTTATTTTGGGAGTATTTTTGCAGATAAGGTTTTTTTTTTTTTTTTCACCAAAGATATTAAATACTCGTTTTTGCATCACTTTTCTGCAGTGCACACATTTTTACACATAAGGGGAGCAGTCACCATTGGGGGAGGAACTTACCCCTCGAAGTCTCAACATGCAGCTTTGCATTATGGACCTATCCTGCTGCTCATTAATGTGCACAATACTTACAGCATCAGCTACAGATCCCTAAAGCCTAGGCTGTAAATCAATGCCAGTCAGCTGCTGCAAAGCGTGCAACTACAGAGCCATGTGGCTCCATGTGAATGAATGGACCAGAAAATAGCATCACGGCTCTACCGACAAGCAGCTGGAGTTATTGTATAGCCCGAGTCGATTGTCTTATTTATAAGTCGCCTGTGTTTAGTTTTGGTCCCGCCATGGGGGTCAGTTTCACCCACTAAATGAGATTTCTCAGTCCACTTCATCATGTCAGTGTTTTTGTGTTTTTAAAGCCAAGTATTGAAACCATTAAGCCAAAGGACCTTTTTGCACTCTGTTACCCTTCAACACCTCTTGTATGCAGTTTTTAAAGACACCCCCTCCCCCCATACATCTTACTTTTCTGTAACCACTGAGTTTGTCACCAAAAATCAGCCAAGAAAATTGTGCCGAAAATTACATTTTTCAACTTATTTTTTATTATTACTTCTCTTTCCCAATCTCTCGCAACCTGATACAGCGGGTGCTTGGAGATGAATGCCATAACTGTAGAAACCCCCTCCTTAACAAGAAGACTTCAGTAATATATTGGTATATTTCTACTAGAACCGTCTCCTTCTGTGTTTGCAAATTTTAATCAGTTATTAAGATGAGATTTTATTATGTAGCAAAGAGTAAAAAGTGGAATTTTTGTACCGAACACTTTGGGGGAATGCAGAGGTTATTACTCAAACACTCCTACCGTGCCATAGTGTTGATTATTCTATATTACTCGTAGGTTCTCAAACTGGAGAGGGTTGCAGTCTACATGAAGTTCTGGGCAACTACCGAGTATAATGGGGTTTGTAGTCCTGCACAGGCAGGGCCTCCACTTTGAGAATCACTTTCACTGGTGTTTAATTCACACAGTATTCTGCAGTGGCCACGGACCCGCACAAAGCTGGGGAAGCCGTTTCACTCTTAAAGATGGCGGCAATCAAAGCCGGTCATGGAAGCCTTTTATGTCACGTCCCCTTAACCAGGCCGTGAGGATGTGGTGATTCAGGACCCACAATGGTTGCGAGTTTCTTCTGAGAGTTTTGTGTTTGAGTCACAGACATTTATAATATGGGTTTTTTAGGTTGTTATACTGGTGTTTTAAAGGGAGTGGTGGGGGGGCAGCTATATGGTTACTAGCAGACCAAAATAAGGGGCCAAAGACCCTCACGTGGAGCGGTTGCACATAAACTCTGTGCTGCGGAGGCTCGGACAGGAAACCACAGTTAATAAATACCTCGAGTGCGTTTTCGTGCTATGAGGGGGTGTAGGGGCTCAGACGCCGCGACCTCCTTTGTCACATCAAGGATTGTGTTTTGTTTTTTTTCCAAATATTTACAGCGACAGCTGTGAGACATAAGACATGTGGGGTGAGCGCCCCTTATCCTCCGCCATAGGATATAAGCCATATCCCCACCCCCCAATCTGGACGTTGGCGCACACGAGTAGTGATGACTGCGGCAGGGGGTTTCCTTTTCTAAGCCGTGATAAGATGTGCAATTTGTGACATGAAGCCAAATAAGGAGTGGAGACCCCTGAATGAGGGGGACGTGTGAGAACGTGCTGCTATATTGGTGGTGTAATCAGCGTGGGGGGCGCTATCTCTTGTAAACATCCCTGAGAGCCGGGATTGCTCTAATGGCTGATTGTAGCAGGGGGGGGGGGGGGGGATATTTCCGGTATGTTTGGAATGTCATAGTAAGGAGACAACACAGGGTCCTTGTGAATTGGGCCCTGTAATTGGGGAAGATACTACAGGTTGATGATCCCCCAATCCTCTGATCTTCTACGGTCCCGCCATGTGGTGCTATTCTCGCCATCAAAACCACATTTTAATCCTTGGTGATCAGCTGTGATATGTTGGGAAGCCTAGTAGTAAGTGCTTAGTTTCCTTACAGCATTCCCAGAGGAGAAGTGAAGTATTACACCATAGTGGGAAATAGAAGACAGAATGAGACCTCCGGAGAGAGAGACTCTCTATCGACCCAAACAGGGGACCCACTATTATTTTTGAAAATGTGTTATAAAATGGACAACCCCTTTTTAATGTCATTTATTATGCAAGTACCGCTGATCTAGAATGTGCCGTGTCATCATGGCAAACTGAATCCCCAATTACCTCGTCAGTTTCCTCCACCTGTGACGATTAATCCCCCAGCCAATGACCAGGATGGACTCTAGACCCAGCGCCAATGACCCGGATGGACTCTAGACCCAGCGCCAATGACCAGGATGGTTTCTAGATTCAGCGCCAATGACCAGGATGGACTCTAGACCCAGCGCCAATGACCAGGGTGGACTCTAGACCCAGCGCCAATGACCAGGATGGACTCTAGACCCAGCGCCAACGACCAGGATGGACTGTAGACCCGGCGCCAATGACCAGGATGGACTCTAGACCCAGCGCCAATGACCCGGATGGACTCTAGACCCAGCGCCAACGACCAGGATGGTTTCTAGATTCAGCGCCAATGACCAGGATGGACTCTAGACCCAGCGCCAATGACCAGGGTGGACTCTAGACCCAGCGCCAATGACCAGGGTGGACTCTAGACCCAGCGCCAATGACCAGGATGGACTCTAGACCCAGCGCCAATGACCAGGATGGACTCTAGACCCGGCGCCAACGACCAGGATGGACTGTAGACCCGGCGCCAATGACCAGGATGGACTCTAGATCCGGCGCCAATGACCAGGATGGACTCTAGATCCGGCGCCAATGACCAGGATGGACTCTAGATCCGGCGCCAATGACCAGGATGGACTCTAGATCCGGCGCCAATGACCAGGATGGACTCTAGATCCGGCGCCAATGACCAGGATGGACTCTAGATTCAGCGCCAACGACCAGCCTCGTTCTACCAGGACAGAGAACAAAGCGCCGTCCGAATTCTATGGCGCGTTCCTGCTCCGGCAGCCATCATCTGTGTCATGTCTTGTACCTGAAACATTATATTTTTCCATTTTGGGAGGGGAAAAAAAGAAAATTATTTGCACCAAAAATGTTGAATGTGATTTTGCTAGATCCCAATTGGTTATTGTGTTCGATCGACTGCTTTCTTTATTTTGTGAGACGATTGGTGGATTTACCTTTTTATTTTTTTCCACTTGGACCTGTAGTAGCGCATGGCATTGTGGGTAACGGGGTAATCTAGTCTCGCTGGAGGGGCGTACGTCGCGGTTTCTCCTCATCGTGTTTAGCAAATATTTTTACATCATCAAATAAATCTGCGGATCTTCTAGAGGATATTTCCTTTCTTTTTATTCTCCAGCTATTTTTGTAATCTATATTTTTCTAAGCTGTCAGTTTCACAGTAAATTTAGACATTTTTCAACAGGATTTCTAAAAAAAAAAAAAAAAAAATGAATAAATTAAATAAAATATTTTTTTCTCATACCGGCCTTTTGGGTGCCAGTGGGGCTCGGGAAGCAACGCCGGACAGGAAACACTGGCAGCTGAGGGGTTAGTTTTATTTGTAACAGTTTGTTTAGGAAACGGTTAACAGCACCTGAACCCGGCACTGATTCTCGGGGGTGGCGGCTTTTTCATTCGCTAAAAGTTATTGTGTCATCTGTAGCAGCCAATCAGATCACTGCTTAATTTTCTACCCTAGAAATAAGGTGTCATGTGATTGGCTGCTGTAGGAAAATCATCACCATCGTGCCAAATCTGTGTTCCCAACACCTGGGGCTGACCGTCTGCTGCTGTAGCCTCCATATAGAAGTTTTTGGGTAGAGGCAGAGTAACTTTTTAGCTCCCTCCACTCTCATTTTTTGCTGAAGATAAACTCTTCTGTTTGTTCAGTCTTAAAGGGATTTTTCATAATTTAAAAACGTGTCTGCTTTCCTCTATAAACATCTCTACTGCTGCTCCAGGATCATGACTGGCATTGCTGCTCGGTTCTATTGAAGTGACAAGAGGCTTAGTCGTAATACCACGCACAACCTGAGATCAGGGGTGGCGCTGTTTTTGGAAGAAAGCAGCCATGTTTTTTCTAACTTTGGCTCTGATCTGTTTCCCTCCCTCCTCCACCCCTGTTGTCTGTCGGTGCCCAGTTCACAGTGATGCATTTAATATACGGTAATAAAAATGTAAAATTATTAAAAAAAAAATCTTTGTTTTTATCTGTAACCCGCCGGTGTGGAGTCTCTGATCCGTCTGACGCTTCCCCGGACCATGGGTGACATGTTCTTGTATGATTTGTCGGTGTTAGTTTTTTTGTTTTTGTTCTACCAGGACGGTTCTCGCAGCGGATCGTTCTCGATTTGTGACTCTGTAAAAACTTTACCATGCAAATACATCAATGTTGTAGCCATTTACAGCGCGTCTCCTTCTTGTGTTCGTGTCATTTCTTTCTCTTCATTTTGTGGGCTAGAAAGTCACTTTTCTGTGTTCTAAAAATCTATATTTTTTTGTTGTAGTGTTTGTTTCTTTGTTTCTCCATTTACAACTAGAATAAAAGTAAAACTGCAGTTTCCCGGAGTCCGGGCCTAAGGTCGTATTCACACACTGCTCTTTTGGTTTTCTCTTCTTTTTCTACAACCAAAACCTGCTGTCTAGACAGTAAAGAAAAAAAACGCAATTAAAAAATCAAAACTGTTTTTTGTTTTTACTCTCCTGATAACTTGTGATTTGTCTATAATACATGTGTAATAAGTAGTTTTAGTCACTCATTTATTGGTGTTTTTTTTTTTTTTTTGTTTTGTTTTTTTGCAGTTTCTCATTGCTATGAGTGAAAAAATTGCTGCAAATACACAAAGAATTGACCTGATTCAGATATTACTAAATGCTGCAGATTCAGCAGACCAACAGAGAAAACAGAGTGTAAAAATAAGTCTCATAAAATAACATTTTATCACAATATTTATTAATGAACAGTCATAAATAAGACACAAACAGAGCGCTCCTGCTATAGGTGGCGCCATCGTGCATGCAGATAAACTTAGCAGAGAATATACATATATACCCCTAGTCAAAGAAAAAGGGAAACGATGACTAATGCTTAACAATTTTTAGCTAGAAGATAATTCAAAGTGTAATACATCAAAGATGGTATGTGAATGTACCGGGCTGGAGCGTTCATGTACCGGGGTGGAGCGTACATGTACGGGGCAGAGAGTACATGTATCAGGGTGGAGCGTACATGTACCGGGGTGGAGAGTACATGTACCGGGGTGGAGCGTACATGTACGGGGCAGAGAGTACATGTATCAGGGTGGAGCGTACATGTACCGGGGTGGAGCGTACATGTACCGGGGTGGAGCGTACATGTACTGGGGTGGAGAGTACATGTACCGGGGTGGAGCGTACATGTACGGGGCAGAGAGTACATGTATCAGGGTGGAGCGTTCATGTACCGGGGTGGAGCGTACATGTATCGGGCTGGAGCGTTCATGTACCGGGGTGGAGCGTACATGTACGGGGCAGAGAGTACATGTATCAGGGTGGAGCGTTCATGTACTGGGGTGGAGCGTACATGTACCAGGGTGGAGCGTACATGTATCGGGCTGGAGCGTTCATGTACCGGGGTGGAGCGTACATGTACGGGGCAGAGAGTACATGTATCAGGGTGGAGCGTTCATGTACTGGGGTAGAGCGTACAGGTATCGGGGTGGAGCGTACAGGTACCGGGGTGGAGCGTACATGTACCGGGGTGGAGCGTACATGTACCGGGATGGAGCGTACATGTACGGGGCAGAGAGTACATGTATCAGGGTGGAGCGTTCATGTACTGGGGTGGAGCGTACATGTATCGGGGTGGAGCGTACATGTACCGGGGTGGAGCGTACATGTATCGGGCTGGAGCGTTCATGTACCGGGGTGGAGCGTTCATGTACCGGGGTGGAGCGTACATGTATCGGGCTGGAGCGTTCATGTACCGGGGTGGAGCGTTCATGTACCGGGGTGGAGCGTACATGTACGGGGCAGAGAGTACATGTATCAGGGTGGAGCGTTCATGTACTGGGGTGGAGCGTACAGGTATCTGGGTGGAGCGTACAGGTACCGGGGTGGAGCGTACATGTACCGGGGTGGAGCGTACATGTACCGGGGTGGAGAGTACATGTACCGGGGTGGAGCGTACATGTACCGGGGTGGAGCGTACAGGTATCGGGGTGGAGCGTACATGTACCGGGGTGGAGCGTACATGTACCGGGGTGGAGCGTACATGTACCGGGGTGGAGCGTACATGTACCGGGGTGGAGCGTACATGTACCGGGGTGGAGAGTACATGTACCGGGGTGGAGCGTACATGTATCGGGGTGGAGCGTACATGTACGGGGCAGAGAGTACATGTATCAGGGTGGAGCGTTCATGTACCGGGGTGGAGCGTACATGTACCGGGGTGGAGCGTACATGTACCGGGGTGGAGAGTACATGTACCGGGGTGGAGCGTACATGTATCGGGCTTGAGCGTACATGTACCGGGGTGGAGCGTACATGTACGGGGCAGAGAGTACATGTATCAGGGTGGAGCGTTCATGTACTGGGGTGGAGCGTACATGTACCGGGGTGGAGAGTACATGTACCGGGGTGGAGCGTACATGTACGGGGCAGAGAGTACATGTATCAGGGTGGAGCGTTCATGTACTGGGGTGGAGCGTACAGGTATCGGGGTGGAGCGTACAGGTACCGGGGTGGAGCGTACATGTACCGGGGTGGAGCGTACACGTGCGGGCACCTAGATCAGGAGCGCTCTGTCTTATGTCTGTTCCTTTATAAATATTGTAATAAAATGTTATTTTTAGAACACTTATTTTTGCACTCTCTTCTCATGTTGGTCTGCTGATTCACTTTAGTGTATCTCTTGTAAAGATCTTGTTTGTTTTTTGGTGATATTCAGTTCTCAGATTCAGTCAAGAAATAAAACCAAATGTGAGCGATATATTTGTGAACCCTCATAGCTTTTTACTGATGCTGTGAAATTGTTGCTTTTTTTCTGTAGAAAAGCAGCAAACAAACTCTTTGTGTGAACATAGCCCAATCCTTATCATAAGAACAAAGCGTTTGCTCCAATTCTATCCAAACTTGCGATTGATACATTGTAACAAACCCTCCTGTCTGAGCGATGGAGCTGCTGCTGAACTGTTTACAATTGTAACAAATGCTCAGCTGTGAACAATATTCTTACAAACAATGTTGCCAGTCATTGACAGCAAGCAGAGATCCTGGAAGTGAAGAGGAATTGAAAAAACGGGATCCTGATGTTTCCTCCTTCTGGTAATAGTTGGCCATAGTTTTTCTGGAGCTGCACGGCTGATGTGTTGGGGCATACAGATGTGTTAGAGGGGGAGGCGAGGGCTTAGTCTGGGGACCCCTTTATTAGACAGAGCAAACACCTGTATTTCATGTTTAGTTATGGGGGTCCGGTATTAGTGGGGTAGCGCTTAGTGCAGCAGCTCAGTCCTGCTAAAAGCGTATTCCACTAAAGGCTGCGCATTCTGCATCCTCAATCGATGATACTGGTAAGAAGAGGTTCACAGGGCTTCAGACCACCAACATGGCCGCTGATCCGGGGTCCTGGGATAATTTTGCTCAACTTACAAAGATATTTTGTTACACAAAACTGAACTTTCCCTTTTAATCCGAGATTGGGCATTGCCTGCAATCAGCCATTGATCTTATTCATCGATTGAGGTTCCAGGCCCCAAGTCTGCAGCTCCATTCATCCGATGTCCCTATGATAAAACTCCCGGTCCTGTGCCCTGACAGATCTGGAGTAAGAATTATGTAGAATTTACAACTTTTCTTGGAGAAGTGTTTAAAGGGAACCTGTCACCCCGTTTTTTCATGAGGAGATAAAAATACCGTTAAATAGGGCCTGAGCTGTGCTTTACAATAGGGTATTTTTTGTCCCCTGATTCCCTACCTATGCTGCCGAAATACCTTACAAAAGTGGCCTTTTTCGCCTGTCAATCAGGCTGGTCAGGTCGGATGGGCTTGGTCACAGCGCTGTTTCTTCCCCCAGATCTTGCTTATGTTCCCGTTGGTGGCGTAGTGCTTCTCGCATGCGCAAGTGCCGAATGCACTGCGCAGCTGTAGGAAAAGAGCGCGCTCGCCGCTATTCAGCGGTTTCTCGGTGGGCGCGGCCATCTTCCTGAGGCCGCGCGTGCGCAGATGGAGTCTCCTGCTTCCCGGGGCTTCAGGAAAATGGCCGCGGGATGCCGCGCGTGCGCAGATGGACATCGCGGCGGCCATTTTCCTGAAGCCGAGATTCGAACTTGCGCATGCAAGAAGCACTACGCCACCAAGGGGAACATAAGCAAGATGTGGGGGAGAAACCGCTGTGACCACGCCCATCCGACCTGACCAGCCTGATTGACAGGCGAAAAAGGCCACTTTTGTAAGGTATTTCGGCAGCATAGGTAGGGAATCAGGGGACAAAAAATACCCTATTGTAAAGCACAGCTCAGGCCCTATTTAACGGTATTTTTATCTCCTACTGAAAAAACGGGGTGACAGGTTCCCTTTAATAAAATGTAAAGATCTCCATGGAGATGTCCTATAAAGAGGTTGTATGGGACTGGGAAAACCTAGAAAACTGGACCCAGCAGCACCACATCTGGTCAAGGGTCGTCCCCGGCATTGTATCCGCTCCATTGAAGAGGATGGGGGCTGAGCTGCAATACCGCACATGAACTGAGGGCAGGAGAGGCGCTATTCGGTGTCAAACTATTCTAGTTGACATTAAAGAAAAAAATTAAATTGTAGTAAATGTCTCACACTGGATGGGTCCAAATTGATGTCCACAGCCTCATCGTGTATGAGGATTTGGACCCATGCACTTGAAGTGTTGTCATGGGGACCCGGGTTACAAGCGCCAGGCTGGTCATTTTTGCCAGTAACGTCTCTACATGTGAATGGTGACTACAGAAATGACCCGCGGGTTGTGCCGGAGAGGTGAGATCAGGACTAATGTGATATATACAGAGACACGGGAGCGGCTGAGCGTGGCAGTAGGGATGGACATTACCGGATCTGACATAACGGGTCATTACTACAAAGACTCCCGTGTGATAGAGCCTGTTCACATCACTAATATATGCACATATCTCCCATAGACTACATTAGAGGTTATACCAGGCGCGGCGCCATTCTTGTACATTGGACCCTGGATTTACAGCTCAGCAAAATATATGGAGACAGACTCTTAAAGGGGTCCTCTAGTCTGCGCCAAGTATAACTTTTCCACCGGATAGGTAATATTTGTCACATTGCCGTTCATTTTCCTGTGGTTGCAAAACTGCGGCCAGTTGCCCCCTTCATTGGCTTCAGGAACGACAGGTTAGTCTTTGGACCCGAGCACATCCAGCTAATGCAGTAAATCTTTCATTATGATTGCCGCTGTCTTGTACACAGGGCAGAAGTCCCATTGTTCTGGCGATTGGGGGTCCCAGATGCCATGCCACTCTCCACAATCTAGTATATCCCTTTAATAAACCCTGTCGTATCCGTTGTTGCCCTTTACGCGCTGAGTGCCCTCTGCAGTACAGGAATGATAGAACCAAGAGCGAGAAGATGCGGCGTCTTGTGCTGGATGGGATGTCATATGGTGGTAGTAGGGCCGGGGGCCGGCTGTGGCCCCTGTACCGAAGGACGTGACGTCTGGAGGGGACACATTAAATCTACGGACTGCTTTATGGCGTGTGGGAAGACAGGAAATGGTGGGTGACCGGGAATGTAGATTACTGGGATTCCATAGAGGGATGAAAGTGATTGTGGCCAATGATGAGAGGCGGCCGGACAGGTGCTGTCAGGGGTCAGCAAGTGGCAGGTCATCTGAGGCAGCGTATGGGGGCAGAATGGTTAATCCCCTAATGTTACACATGTAATTATTAGTGATGAGCGAATATACTCGTTACTCGAGATTTCCGAGCACGCTCGGGGGTCCTCCGAGTAGTTTTTAGTGCTCGGAGATTAAGGCTATGTGCGCACGTTGTGGATTAGGCTTAGGAATTTGTGGTGCGGATTTGTCGTGTTTTTTTGTGCGGCTCTTGTGCGTTTTTCTTGCGGATTTGCTGCGGTTTTTTTTTATAATTGAATGGGTACAAAAACGCTGCAGATTCACAAAAAAGAAGCGACATGCTACTTCTTTTAAACTGCAGCATTTCTGCAGCGGATTTTCCGCAAAGTGTGCACAGCATTTTTTTTTCTCATTGATTTACATTGTACTGTAAATCAACTGCGGATCTGCAGCGTTTCTGCACCTCAAAAAACGCTGCGGATCCGCAGAGAATCTAGCCAGCTTGGTTACATGTGGGGATTCCCTAGCCACCAGGCAACCCCCACATGTACTTATGCTGGCTAATAGATGTAAGTCATTAAGCTGTGGCAAGAAAAATAAATCTCCGAGCACTAAAAATACTTGGAGGACCCCCGAGCATGCTCAAGAAATCTCGAGTAACGAGTATATTCACTCATCACTAGTAATTACACCACTGTGTAGAAGGAAAAAAAAAAAAAATCCTATAAATTATTTCTAACACCCTCATTCACACATTGGGAAACGGAGGATTTCAGTAGAGATTCTGCACAAAAATGTTCTAATAAGTCGCCTCCAATACAAGCAAATGAGATTTACAGACCTCCGGTTCACACATGGCAAAAAGAAGCGTCTGCGCAATTTTAGAGAAACCTCGTGGAAACACACCGACATTTCCATCCATTGCAGTAAAGGAATCCTCAGATTTTTAGCTGGTGCTTTACTTGCCTGGAGATCAGAAAGGGGTCCAGGAGCCAAGACCCCCAGATGGTGCTCACTCTCAGAACGGAGTATGTATTCAGAATAAAGCAGGACACAGACCCCCAGGAATCTGCAGACGAGTAAAGGGTCACTGTCTGAAAGTTTAGCTAGTCTTTAGGCCGCTTTTTACTTTATTTTTGGGAGGAGATTTTGCACAGAGTCTCCTGTCACTCACAGATCTGAAACATGCAAGAGTATGATTGATTGCACGTGTCAGTGTGAGCCTGCTCCAAATCGTTCAGGCAGGAGCCAGGAAAGTATGGTCTTGAGACAGTGATAAACAAATGTTCATTCACAGATGGAAAGCGGAGATTTTGAAAATTGTAGAAACTGACAGTAAGTGATATATATATATTTTCGGACCGTACTCGATGTCATCAGAATGTGGTCTGATTTTTCCCGCAGATCAAAAAAAAATAAATATTAGACAAGGTCTCTGCGATTTTCCGCAGACCACGCTCTGAGAAAAAAAAAAAAAAAGCCATGGAGATGTGAATGGCCCCATAGCACGTGGACCCGAGACGTCCATCGGTGAACACCACGGATCACACAAAGTCAGGACGTGTGAGTGAGGGCGAAGTTACATGTTAGAATCAAGGTGAATTATGCAGATGAATAAAAACAAAGTCCAGCTCACAGGTAATGCCTCAATCCAGTCCCGTCCAGAGCATAGACAGGGTTACTGATAAGATCACCCAAAACTGGAAGCAAGGAAGAGAGATTCAGCTCCACAAACCTATATAAAACATTTATTTTTAATAGATATATCTAGACCTAAAATGCTTGTAAGACCCTGTTTTGTTCTAAAATGTTTAATAAAATAAAATTTTATGGTTAAAAAAAAAAAAAATCTCATCTATACTAATAAAAAATTACATAAGTTCATGGAGCGGGATCTCTCTTCCTTGCTTCCAGATGCATCGTGCAAGGTCAGAAGTTTTCAATGCAGCGCAGTGCTGGCGCTGAACCGCGCACGTGGTTATCAGCATTGGCCATTTTCTATTTAGCTTTGATTCTACATTGAAGTTAATGGAAAAATTAAATACAATGTACAACTTTGGGTTTTTGGACCTTTACTGCAGCAAAAGTGCACCGCATGCAAGTATCCAAAAAGCAGTGTCCGATGTTCTGCAGAGGGAGTGTGCTCACGTTTGCCCCATATCCTAAACCCAATCATTAGGTGCAAAATGAATGAAGTGAGGCTCACAGTTTTTGGTTTTAAATTTTTTTATTCAAACACCAATTTAAAAATGTTTTTTAAAAAATTACATTTGGTTGCAATAACCAGTCGGTATGTAGTACCAAGGAATTCATACAATAGGTAACAAAGTTGCATAAATAAGTCTGAAATAAATAAACTTTTAAGATCGATAACTTTAAGCGTTAACCGTTCTTCTCCATTAAATAATGTCGCAGATGAAATTACTCCAGGCAGTTAGAGTCCGCACTTTTCTGGAAATCCCTGACCTCTTCCTGAACGCTAAAATCCGGTCGCCTCCAAAACCGCGAGGTGGTCCCGCAGCGGACGTCGTTCCTCTCCTCCTCCATCTTTAAATACAATATTCTCCTTTCTCCCATAAGTCGGCAGCAGCGGCCGTCTCATATCCACAGAAGGTTTAAGCCTCACTTTACACGTGGAAACGTCCTCTGGGTAGAACAAGCGCCGTTTCTGTAAAGTACTTTTTTTTGTATATATTAAAGATATTTTAATTTTTTTTTTTTCCCCAACAGAAAGTGTCCTATATAGGTCCAAGGATAATCATCGCTCAGGGAGGTTGATCACCGGCACCCACTGATCCAAGTAACGACTCTCTTTGCAAAAACTCATCACTTGATTGATGGCAGGATCTTTCAGCTGGGAAGCGTGTGGATTCTAGGAAGAAAAAAAAAAAAAAAAAAAAAAGTTTTACAAAAATAATAAACTAAATATATTTTATACATTCATTTTTTAATATCAAAACAAGTCTGCTCATTTTCCAGAAACAGCACCTCTCCTGTCCATGGCTGTATCTGGTACTGCAGCCTCGTGTAAATTAGTCAGAGAAATTTCTAAAGTTTTCCCTCCCTTCAATCTAACCCCCCCAGCAAAAAAAAAAAAAAAAAAAAATTTATGAATGAATCAAAAATATTTCAAATGTAAAAGGCACCTGTTACCCTACACACTGCTCCACCTGCAGCTTCCGCTAGTAAAAGGACATGTCGGAACAAGTTACCGGGGCAGGAATGCCCCAGTGATGAGATCACGAGCCGTTGTCCAAAGTGCAACAGCAGCGATGAATTAAAAAAAAAAAAAAAAAAAAAAAAAGCGACTGTAACAGAGAGCAAAGTCATTGTGATCTCGCATTACCAAAACTGGTGGCCGGGGCGGCGGCAGACGCGGAGCGCAGGAATGTGGGAGTCAGACAAGTCTTACAGGAGTTGGGATATAACAGGGAGCTGGCAGCAGACAGCGAGGGCTGGGCAGGACGGGCTCACAATACCCTCTGAGCAACAATTGTTCTGTGCTGGGGGGGGGGGGCTATAGGAGCAGGAAGCCCTGACACCGGGGTGTGGCAAGAGTCGTAGGTGTAGGGCGATAGTTGGGAAGGAAAAAAAAAAAAAAAAAAAAAAAAAATTGTATAGAAACCAGTGTTATAATTGTTATAAAACACACCTATATAAGTGCAGAATGGAGTGTGACATTTATTCTGCACAGAGGTAATAAAAAAATTAAAAAAAAAAAAAATGTGCATGTCTCTTTAAATAGCATCCCAAAAATAAGTATATTTTTTAACAAATAAAAATAACCCGTAAATATAAGTTCTGGAGTCATTTTTAAAAATTCATCTTAAACCTATTGCACATGTTAAGGAAACTGAGTGTTGTATTGCAGAACTCCTGGGAAAGCAGCGTGACCCCCATACAGGTTAACGGTAGCGGTTACCTAACTTTCCTAGAAAAGCCAGGACAGTTTTAATGACGGCTCAAGGACTTGTAGAAGTTTACATATGGGGCAGGTTCAGGGCAGAATGTGTGTTGCCATCAACAAAGGGAATGTTGTCCCCTCCCGGGTACTGAACTCCGCCACCCACAACAGTCCCGCTTCAGGTGAGAGGCCTGGAATTCGGCAGAAACCTCCGCCCCCTCCCACGGAGAACGGCACCTACGTTGATCAGGATACAATGCAGGTCGGCAGGTTCCCCGGCCTTGTCAGCGCCGCCCAGGATCTCCGCCAGCCGGCTCATGTTGCTCACTCTCAGGATGTTGATGTCATTCTCGCAGCAGAACGCCTGGATCAGAGTGAAGTGGATCTGTAAGGCGACATCCTGATCCTCCGCCTTATCTGTGGCAAGGAGACAAAGCACCACATTGTCCGGGTCCCTGCAACGTACAAAGGGTTAATCAGGACAGAATGCACACATGGGGACCCACACAGTAAGAATTAATTGGGGGGGGCAGCAAATTAAGAGGGTGCCTTAACCCCCCCCCCAATACTTTTACAACAAAATCCAAGAAATGGCAAAAATCAGCGCAATCCATAAAGAAAAAACGCCTGCACAAAAAAAAAAATAAATAAATTAACGATCCCCTTACAATGCTACAATTAATGGTAGGGGAACTATTAGGGTATGTGCACACATCAGGATTTCTTGCGGGAGTTTCCTGAACAAAACCGGACATTCCGCATGCGGATTTTTCTGGGATGCAATAATATAGTGGGAAATACGCAAAACACTGAACATGCTGCATTTTTTTTTTCACAGAAAAAAAAACGCAACATATGCACAAAAATTGCAGAATGCGTTCTAAATGATGGGATGCATATCTATGCGTATTTTACGAGTTTTTATAGCAAAAAACACTAAAAAAAATAAAAATAAAATCAGCAAGAAATCCTGAGGTGTGCACATAGCCTAAGGCCCAGAATGCTCTGACAATGACCTGCAAGCTTCTGCATCAGAGAACTTCAACCTGCAGCTCTCCAGCTGTTAAAACTACAACTCCCAGAGAATGAGGGCATGCTGGGGATTGTAGTGTGCAACCAATGGAGAGCCGCAGGATGAGGATGACAGCTTTACATGAAGTGACAGCACGAAAACGACGATTGGACGCGAGGACTCTGGAAATAAAGCTGCACAAGAGTTTCCTGTAACTTCATGTGGAGCAACAAATCCTCAACCTGTGTCGCTGCAAAACTGTAGCGTAGCTATTGGGGCATGCTGGGATTTGTAGTTCTGCAGCTCCACTAGGTGTCACTTTGACTTGGTTGATTGATCAGTAATTTCTTGTGCAACGGTGACCCTCAGCCATCCGAGGAGGAGCCGGGAAGACCCTCAGCCATCCGAGGAGGAGCCGGGAAGACCCTCAGCCATCCGAGGAGGAGCCGGGAAGACCCTCAGCCATCCGAGGAGGAGCCGGGAAGACCCTCAGCCATCCGAGGAGGAGCCGGGAAGACCCTCAGCCATCCGAGGAGGAGCCGGGAAGACCCTCAGCCATCCGAGGAGGAGCCGGGAAGACCCTCAGCCATCCGAGGAGGAGCCGGGAAGACCCTCAGCCATCCGAGGAGGAGCCGGGAAGACCCTCAGCCATCCGAGGAGGAGCCGGGAAGACCCTCAGCCATCCGAGGAGGAGCCGGGAAGACCCTCAGCCTTCCGAGGAGGAGCCGGGAAGACCCTCAGCCATCCGAGGAGGAGCCGGGAAGACCCTCAGCCATCCGAGGAGGAGCCGGGAAGACCCTCAGCCTTCCGAGGAGGAGCCGGGAAGACCCTCAGCCATCCGAGGAGGAGCCGGGAAGACCCTCAGCCTTCCGAGGAGGAGCCGGGAAGACCCTCAGCCATCCGAGGAGGAGCCGGGAAGACCCTCAGCCTTCCGAGGAGGAGCCGGGAAGACCCTCAGCCATCCGAGGAGCGGTGACTGGAGCACAAACTGTACGTGACCTTGCAAGTATCATCCAAGCTGTACAAACTTCTCTGTAACTCTGACCTTCCACCTTTTGTTCCCTGGTGGTTGTAGAACTATAATCCCCAGCATGCCCTGACAGCCAGTGTTGTAGTTTTTCAGTTGCTGGAGAATCACAGGCTGAGGATTCGCCTCTCCGCACTTGTAGACACTTTATCTCCATCACATGCAATCATCCAGGTTGTAGACAATTCTATAACTGCAGGTGGGGCGGTGATCGTCCAGACACAGAACTACAGTCCCCAGCATGCCCTGACAGCCAATGCGGTCATTTTGCAATTGCCGGAGTGACAAGATCAGCTGCACATAACTTTCCAGTGTAATCGTGTACATTCCGTGTAACTACAAGTCCCAGGATGCAAGTTGTAAAATCCGTGTGCTCGCTGGCTGCACGCTGAGCCTTGTGGTCCCCCCCCTCTCGCTGCACGCTGAGCCTTGTGGTCCCCCCCCTCTCGCTGCACGCTGAGCCTTGTGGTCCCCCCTCTCGCTGCACGCTGAGCCTTGTGGTCCCCCCCCTCTCGCTGCACGCTGAGCCTTGTGGTCCCCCCCTCTCGCTGCACGCTGAGCCTTGTGGTCCCCCCCCCCTCTCGCTGCACGCTGAGCCTTGTGGTCCCCCCGCAGATCAGTGGCACTTACACGTTGAGCAGCTTGGCCGCCTCGTACACCCCGATGGTGAGGGTCCTCTGCCCCTTGGCCTTGCGCAGCACCTCCTCCAGCGCGGACCCCACTCCGTCCATCCTGGAAGATGACAGCACAGGTTAGTGATCGTGCGCTGCACACCCGGCGGGTCACTCACCCCTCACTGCACCAACGGTCGCCGCAGCCCACACACAGCCATCAGCGCTCCCCCGGCAGCCCTTACTTTCCCACGCTTTGCTCTCCGGCAGTGAACTCCTCCAGTGTCATAGTGTCCGCGGGGATCTCCGTGCGTCTCGCGTCCGTCCTCTCTGTACCTCAGCTCCAGTCAGTGTGACTCACCTCGCCCCGCTACCCGGCTACATGTGCCGGGGCCCCCGGCCAATCAGCGCGCGCTGCATTAACATATCAGCTGATGATTGGCTCATGTAAATGAGCTCCCGGTCCTCACTACAACTACAGCTACTACTAAGGAAAGCAGCGGCGATTGGCTGGCGCAAGGATGAGGGGCGGGGCTGTTGTGGGAAGACGGTTGCTAGGTGATAGGATTGGTGGCATAACCCTTTCCATGCTGGAGGCGGCTACTGTGATTGGTCGCCGCTCCCCCCATAGATGAGTAATAGTCACCAGCAGTGATGCCATCGGCGCCCCCCAGAGTGATCCCACGTGCTGCAGCAGCAGCGGTCACCTCATCCCTGGGGCTCCTGCAATACACGGACATGAGGCCAATCAGCGCCTTCCTGTCATTGCTGTGTCCCAAATGTCCCAAAATAAGTGCAATGCAGAACGTGGTCCTGGGAATACCGGCGTGTGGCCTGAGCAGAATCCACAGCAGAATCCGGGGCCACAAGGGCCAATGTAGTCAGTCACTATCGGCCCCCGGGGTCACAGTCTCCATCATCGGCCCCCGGGGTCACAGTCACCATGAAGGGCCCCGGGGTCACAGTCTCCATCATCAGCCCCCGGGGTCACAGTCTCTATCATCGGCTCCCGAGGTCACAGTCACCATCATCAGCCCCTGAGGTCACAGTCTCCTTCATCGGCCCCCGGGGTCACAGTCACCATCATCGGCCCCCGGGGTCACAGTCACCATCATCAGCCCCTGAGGTCACAGTCTCCTTCATCGGCCCCCGGGGTCACAGTCTCCATCATCGGCCCCCGGGGTCACAGTCACCATCATCGGCCCCCGGGGTCACAGTCTCCATCATCGGCCCCCGGGGTCACAGTCTCCATCATCGGCCCCCGGGGTCACAGTCACCATCATCGGCCCCCGAGGTCACAGTCTCCTTCATCGGCCCCCGGGGTCACAGTCACCATCATCGGCCTCCGGGGTCACAGTCTCCATCATCGGCCCCCGGGGTCACAGTCTCCATCATCGGCCCCCGGGGTCACAGTCTCCATCATCGGCCCCCGGGGTCACAGTCACCATGAAGGGCCCCGGGGTCACAGTCTCCATCATCAGCCCCCGGGGTCACAGTCTCTATCATCGGCTCCCGAGGTCACAGTCACCATCATCAGCCCCTGAGGTCACAGTCTCCTTCATCGGCCCCCGGGGTCACAGTCACCATCATCGGCCCCCGGGGTCACAGTCACCATCATCAGCCCCTGAGGTCACAGTCTCCTTCATCGGCCCCCGGGGTCACAGTCTCCATCATCGGCCCCCGGGGTCACAGTCTCCATCATCGGCCCCCGGGGTCACAGTCACCATCATCGGCCCCCGGGGTCACAGTCTCCATCATCGGCCCCCGGGGTCACAGTCACCATCATCAGCCCCTGAGGTCACAGTCTCCTTCATCGGCCCCCGGGGTCACAGTCACCATCATCGGCCTCCGGGGTCACAGTCTCCATCATCGGCCCCCGGGGTCACAGTCTCCATCATCGGCCCCCGGGGTCACAGTCTCCATCATCGGCCCCCGGGGTCACAGTCACCACCTCGCCCCGGGGTCACTGTCTCCTTCATCGGCCCCTGGGGTCACAGTCTCCATAATTGTCCCCTCTTTACTTTCTATTTTTCCTCCTTCCAGGATCCAGAAGTTTCTCACATATTTGGTCACTTTTTTGTTATTCCCTTCAAGACGCTGTTTTCGTCATCACCGTTTTGGGGTCGCCAAGACTTTCTGATCTATTTCTTCCCTTTCTTTCTTTGGAAGGTGAAGTGAACTTAAGAGAAGCGTTTCTGCCATCTGATTACTTTCTCAGTTCAACCTTCACTGTACAGGATTCATATTATTTTATTAGTACTTTAGACCATAATGCAAGCCGCGATACCAAACACATTTGGTTTGTTTTTCACTTTTTTAATTTTTTTTTTTTTTACATTTTTTATTTGGTCCCACAAGGGGACATGGACCTGCGACTACTTGTACCATGCACTGTAAGGTCGCTGTATTGCAAAATCCCCGCTCACCAATGAAGCCTGGCCATATGTGTACAAACATGGCGGACGAGGACGGGGCCTTCAGTCGGTCCATGCCAAATGCTTAAGGCTGTGTGCACACGTTGCGTTTTTCCCGATAAAAACGCTATAAAACCGCAAAAAAAACGCATACAATAAGCATCTCATCATTTAGAATGAATTCCGCATGTTTTGTGCACATGATGCGTTTTTTTCCGTGAAAAAAACGCATCACGTTAAAAAACGCAGCATGTTCATTAATTTTGCGGTATTTTTGCGGATTTCCCACTACAAAATGTATTGGGAAGTGTCCGGAAAAAACCGCGGCAAAACCGCAGCAAAAACGCGTCAAAACCGCGGCATAAACGCATGCGGTTTTCTTGCAGATTTCTTGCAGAAAATGTCCTGTTTTTCTCAGGACTTTTCTGCGAGAAATCCTGAACGTGTGCACATAGCCTAAATGTCAGCATCTAAGGGGTTAAACTGCTGCCATCTGGGCTGCATGAGGCTGGCGCTGCCCTGGTTCCCTTTGGTTTTCAGATGTCTCCATGGTGTGAGGATCAGCAAATATTCCAAAGCTTGCTCCTCCTTATCCTCATCTGTGGGGGGCTCCAGATGTAGAAGAAAAGAAGGGTCAGGCCGATTAAAGGGAACCTGTAACCTGAATTTGGTGGGACCGGTTTTGGGTCATATGGGCGGATTTTTCGGGTGTTTTATTCACCCTTTAATCACCCTCTGGCTGCATGCTGGCCACAATATTGGATTGAAGTTCATTCTCTGTCCTCCGTAGTACACGCCTGCACAAGGCAATCTTGCCAGCACTGGCAGTACTACTAGTCCTATGTTGTACGGTACGAGCTCAGGAGCTGTGTTATACAGCCGACACCTGACACTAACAGCAGAGATCGGAGTCAGTTCTGATCACTGCTGTGTAAATGCTGCTGTCAGTCTCGAACGGTGGCACAATACCAAAAGATGCGATGACAAAAAGTGGCTGTGACAGCCAGGAGTCTGCTGAAGATCCCGTCGCTCCTGGGGTGACGGTGACAGCCAGGAGTCTGCTCAAGATCCCATCGCTCCAGGGGTGACAGCCAGGAGTTTGCTGAAGATCCCGTCGCTCCAGGGGTGACGGTGACAGCCAGGAGTCTGCTGAAGATCTCGTCGCTACAGAGGTGACGGTGACAGCCAGGAGTCTGCTGAAGATCTTGTCGCTAAAGGGGTGACGGTGACAGCCAGGAGTCTGCTGAAGATCCAGTCGCTCCAGGGGTGACGGTGACAGCCAGGAGTCTGCTGAAGATCTCGTCGCTACAGGGGTGACGGTGACAGCCAGGAATCTGCTGAAGATCCCCGTTGCTCTTGGGGTGACAGCCAGGAGTCTGCTGAAGATCTTTGTCGTCACCATCTTTATCCTGGGCGACAGGCTGGAATAATGAAGTATTCCAATATATGTCACAATCGACAAAACAAGCATAAAAAAGTGAAGGAACAAAAATAAAGCAACACTATATCCATTTCAATATAGAGAAATAAAACAAAAAAGTGTATTCCTCCTCGCCGTCTGTAAGACTTCGATCTACGGACGTATAACCATAATCCAACCCAAACTGCGTAAAGAAAAAAGTCGCTGCCCCCCAAACAAGCCGCAAAACACAATCAAGATGTCACTATTTTCACCTAAAATGGCAAAAATATAAACAGCAAAACATACGAGCAGCCGGCAAAACGCAAAGGTGTCGGGTCCGGGAAGATGGCGGCACACAACATACAAGCCTGGTGCCGCCGTAAACGCACCGACCTGGGGGGATCCTGTTACCAGAACATTTTACTGCTGAACCAACACAAAACCCCAAAGAAACAATGGCCGCGTTGCGTTTTTTAGGGGGGTTTAACATTGCACGGCATGCAGGATTTTTTGTTCAGTTTTTCGCATATTTTGACGCTGTTCACACCCACAGCTCCAACTGCAGCAACCAAGCCTCTAACCGAGTCCGGAAAGAAAGGACAGGAGGGCAAAAAGTGAAAATGGCCACAGCAGGAAAGGGTTAACGCTGTAATTGTGCATTCTCAGAGGTTCGAGATTTCTCGAGCACGCTCGGGTGACCTCCGAGTATTTTTTAGTGCTCGGAAATTTAGTTTTTCTTGCCGTAGCTGCATGATTTACATCTGTTAGCAGCATAAGTACATGTGGGGGTTGCCTGGTTGCTAGGGAATCCCCACATGTACTTATGCTGGCTAACAGATGTAAATCATTCAACTGCAGCAAGAAAAGCTAAAACTCCCAGCACTAAAAAAATACTCGGCGGTCACCCGAGCGTGCTCGAGAAATCTCCAGTAACGAGTATATTCGCTCATCACATCTATGAGACATGCGGCCTTCGCCTCTATGTTTGTCAGTGGGTATGCTGGGACTTGTGGTACCGCCGGGCGCAGGTCACGACTCCGCTCCCCGTGGCTCCCGGTGACACAATCTGCACCGCCCACACTGAGGAGAAAAGAGCGCGGGAAAACACAGCAGTGACGTCACCGCGCAGGGCGAGGACCCGGCTGTTGCCATGGCGCCCGAACTGACTGGAATCCGCGTGGATCCCCGGTGCAGACTTTAGAGTCAGTGCAGGAAGCCGGTCACGTGGTCCCGGTCTCCTGTCAGTCACACGGGGACTTGCACAATGCCGGAGCTTCCTGTGAGCTCAGGACCTGGCGCGGTGTGAGGCCGGTCAGCTGCCGGCATGAGTCACTACTGCACAGCAGCGGTCTAACAGCTCCAGCTGCTGCACAACCTCTTGTTGATTATGACTTATTGCGTCGCGGACCAGTTACAAAAAATATTGCTAATGTCTGTGTGTTCTGTAGTAATGCAATAAAAGTAAAATAAAAAGCTTAGAAATCCGCAACTGCACCCGCTACAGACCCCAATACAGTGCACCCGCTACAGACCCCATACAGTGCACCCGCTACAGATCCCAATACAGTGCACCCGCTACAGACCCCATACAGTGCACCCGCTACAGATCCCCATACAGTGCACCCGCTACAGATCCCCATACAGTGCACCCGCTACAGATCCCCATACAGTGCACCCGCTACAGATCCCAATACAGTGCACCCGCTACAGATCCCCATACAGTGCACCCGCTACAGATCCCCATACAGTGCACCCGCTACAGACCCCCATACAGTGCACCCGCTACAGATCCCAATACAGTGCACCCGCTACAGATCCCCATACAGTGCACCCGCTACAGACCCCCATACAGTGCACCCGCTACAGACCCCATACAGTGCACCCGCTACAGATCCCCATACAGTGCACCCGCTACAGACCCCATACAGTGCAGCCGCTACAGACCCCATACAGTGCAGCCGCTACAGACCCCATACAGTGCACCCGCTACAGATCCCCATACAGTGCACCCGCTACAGACCCCATACAGTGCAGCCGCTACAGACCCCATACAGTGCACCAGCTACAGATCCCCATACAGTGCACCCGCTACAGACCCCCATACAGTGCACCCGCTACAGACCCCATACAGTGCACCCGCTACAGATCCCCATACAGTGCACCCGCTACAGACCCCCATACAGTGCACCCGCTACAGATCCCCATACAGTGCACCCGCTACAGACCCCATACAGTGCACCCGCTACAGACCCCCATACAGTGCACCCGCTACAGACCCCATACAGTGCACCAGCTACAGATCCCCATACAGTGCACCCGCTACAGACCCCCATACAGTGCACCCGCTACAGATCCCCATACAGTGCACCCGCTACAGACCCCATACAGTGCAGCCGCTACAGACCCCATACAGTGCACCAGCTACAGATCCCCATACAGTGCACCCGCTACAGACCCCATACAGTGCACCCGCTACAGACCCCATACAGTGCACCCGCTACAGACCCCCATACAGTGCACCCGCTACAGATCCCCATACAGTGCACCCGCTACAGACCCCCATACAGTGCACCCGCTACAGATCCCCATACAGTGCACCCGCTACAGATCCCCATACAGTGCACCCGCTACAGACCCCATACAGTGCACCCGCTACAGACCCCATACAGTGCACCCGCTACAGACCCCATACAGTGCACCCGCTACAGATCCCATACAGTGCACCCGCTACAGATCCCCATACAGTGCACCCGCTACAGACCCCATACAGTGCACCCGCTACAGATCCCCATACAGTGCACCCGCTACAGATCCCCATACAGTGCACCCGCTACAGATCCCATACAGTGCACCCGATACAGATCCCATACAGTGCACCCGCTACAGATCCCCATACAGTGCACCCGCTACAGACCCCATACAGTGCACCCGCTACAGATCCCCATACAGTGCACCCGCTACAGACCCCATACAGTGCACCCGCTACAGATCCCCATACAGTGCACCCGCTACAGACCCCATACAGTGCACCCGCTACAGACCCCATACAGTGCACCCGCTACAGATCCCCATACAGTGCACCCGCTACAGATCCCCATACAGTGCACCCGCTACAGACCCCATACAGTGCACCCGCTACAGATCCCCATACAGTGCACCCGCTACAGATCCCATACAGTGCACCCGCTACAGATCCCCATACAGTGCACCCGCTACAGACCCCATACAGTGCACCCGCTACAGACCCCATACAGTGCACCCGCTACAGATCCCATACAGTGCACCCGCTACAGATCCCATACAGTGCACCCGCTACAGATCCCCATACAGTGCACCCGCTACAGACCCCATACAGTGCACCCGCTACAGATCCCCATACAGTGCACCCGCTACAGACCCCATACAGTGCACCCGCTACAGACCCCATACAGTGCACCCGCTACAGATCCCCATACAGTGCACCCGCTACAGACCCCAATACAGTGCACCCGCTACAGACCCCATACAGTGCACCCGCTACAGACCCCATACAGTGCACCCGCTACAGACCCCATACAGTGCACCCGCTACAGATCCCCATACAGTGCACCCGCTACAGATCCCCATACAGTGCACCCGCTACAGATCCCCATACAGTGCACCCGCTACAGACCCCATACAGTGCACCCGCTACAGACCCCATACAGTGCACCCGCTACAGATCCCCATACAGTGCACCCGCTACAGACCCCCATACAGTGCACCCGCTACAGATCCCATACAGTGCACCCGCTACAGATCCCCATACAGTGCACCCGCTACAGATCCCATACAGTGCACCCGCTACAGACCCCCATACAGTGCACCCGCTACAGACCTCCATACAGTGCACCCGCTACAGACCCCCATACAGTGCACCCGCTACAGACCCCCATAGAGTGCACCCACTACAGACCCCCATACAGTGCACCCGCTACAGACCCCCATACAGTGCACCCGCTACAGACCCCCATACAGTGCACCCACTACAGACCCTCATACAGTACACCCGCTACAGACCCCCATACAGTGCACCCGCTACAGACCCCCATACAGTGCACCCACTACAGACCCTCATACAGTGCACCCGCTACAGACCCCCATACAGTGCACCCGCTACAGACCCCCATGCAGTGCACCCGCTACAGACCCCCATACAGTGCACCCGCTACAGAGCCTCATACAGTGCACCCGCTACATATCCTCATACAATGCACCCGCTACAGACCCCCATACAGGGCACCCGCTACAGATCCTCATACAGTGCACCCGCTACAAATCCTCATACAGTGCACCAGCTACAGACCCTCATACAGTGCACCCACTACAGATCCTCATATAGTGCACCCGCTACAGACCCCCATACAGAGAACCCGCTACAGACCCCCATACAGTGCACCCGCTACAGATCCTCATACAGTGCACCCACTACAAATCCTCATACAGTGCACCAGCTACAGATCCTCATACAGTGCACCCACTACAGATCCTCATACAGTGCACCCGCTACAGACCCCCATACAGAGAACCCGCTACAGACCCTCATACAGTGCACCCGCTACAGACCCTCAAACAGTGCATCCGCTACAGACCCCCATACAGTGCACCCGCTACAGACCCCCATACAGTGCACCCACTACAGACCCTCATACAGTGCACCCGCTACAGACCCCCATACAGTGCACCCGCTACATACCCCCATACAGTGCACCCGCTACAGACCCCCATACAGTGCACCCGCTACAGAGCCTCATACAGTGCACCCGCTACATATCCTCATACAATGCACCCGCTACAGACCCCCATACAGTGCACCCGCTACAGATCCTCATACAGTGCACCCGCTACAAATCCTCATACAGTGCACCAGCTACAGACCCTCATACAGTGCACCCACTACAGATCCTCATACAGTGCACCCGCTACAGACCCCCATACAGAGAACCCGCTACAGACCCCCATACAGTGCACCCGCTACAGATCCTCATACAGTGCACCCACTACAAATCCTCATACAGTGCACCAGCTACAGATCCTCATACAGTGCACCCACTACAGATCCTCATACAGTGCACCCGCTACAGACCCCCATACAGAGAACCCGCTACAGACCCTCATACAGTGCACCCGCTACAGACCCTCAAACAGTGCATCCGCTACAGACCCCATACAGTGCACCCGCTACAGACCCCCATACAGTGCATCCGCTACAGACCCCATACAGTGCACCCGCTACAGACCCCCATACAGTGCACCCGCTACAGATCCTCATACAGTGCACCCGCTACAGATCCCATACAGTGCACCCGCTACAGATCCTCATACAGTGCACTCGCTACAGATCCTCATACAGTGCACCAGCTACAGACTCCCATACAGAGCACCAGCTACAGACACCCATACAGTGCACCAGCTACAGACCCCCATACAGAGCACCAGCTACAGACCCCCATACAGTGCACCAGCTACAGACCCCATACAGCGCACCAGCTACAGACCCCCCATACAGTGCACCAGCTACAGACCCCCATACAGTGCACCCGCTACAGACCCCCATACAGTGCACCCGCTACAGATCCTCATATAGTGCACACGCTACAGATCCTCATACAGTGCACCAGCTACAGACTCCCATACAGAGCACCAGCTACAGACCCCCATACAGTGCACCAGCTACAGACCCCCATACAGAGCACCAGCTACAGACCCCCATACAGTGCACCAGCTACAGACCCCATACAGTGCACCAGCTACAGACCCCCCATACAGTGCACCAGCTACAGACCCCCATACAGTGCACCCGCTACAGACCCCCATACAGTGCAACCGCTACAGACCCCCATACAGTGCACCCGCTACAGACCCCCATACAGAGCACCAGCTACAGATCCTCATACAGTGCACCAGCTACAGACCCCCATACAGAGCACCAGCTACAGACCCCCATACAGTGCACCAGCTACAGACCCCCCATACAGTGCACCAGCTACAGACCCCCATACAGAGCACCAGCTACAGACCCCCATACAGAGCACCAGCTACAGACCCTTATACAGTGCACCCGCTACAGATTTCCATACAGTCAGACCAAATGTCAGACCAAATGAGAATCACGCGGTTAAAGGAACCGGCCAAGGAGCTCAGATACAGAACTGTGGCAAGGCACAGATCTGGCCAAGGTTACAACAGAATTTCTGCAGTACTCAATGTTCCTAAGAGCACAGTGGCCTCCATAATCCTTAAATAGAAGAAGTTTGGGACCACCAGAAGTCTTCCTAGACCTGGCCGTCCAGGCAATCTGAGCAATCATGGGAGAAGAGCCTTGGTGAGAGGCAAAGAAGATCCCCAAGATCACTGTGGCTGAGCTCCAGAGATGCAGTAGGGAGATGGGAGAAAGTTCCACAAAGTCATCTATCACTGCAGCCCTCCACCAGTCGGGCCTTTATAGCAGAGTGGCCGACGGAAGCCTCTCCTCAGTGCAAGACATATGAAAGCCGCATAGAGTTTGCTAAAAAAAACACATGAAGGACTCCCAGACTATGAGAATTAAGATTCTCTGGTCTGATGAGACGAAGATAGACCTTTTTGGTGATAATTCTAAGCGGTGTATGTGGAGAAAACCAGGCACTGCTCATCACCTGCCCAATACAATCCCAACAGTGAAACATGGTGGTGGCAGCATCGTGCTATGGGGGTGTTTTTCAGCTGCAGGGACAGGACGACTGGTTGTCATTGAAGGAAGCATGAATGCGGCCAAGTACAGAGATATAATAATAATAATAATAATAATAATAATAATAATAATTGAAGGAGGAAAAAAAAGGAGCATTCAGGTATATATATAAAATAAAAAGGAAATTTATTAGTAGTATATCAAAACACATGTGAACCATAGTAATTAAACAATTGCAACAAGTAAAGCAATAGCAGGATAGAAGCAGAGGAACCAGGGAATCCATATTTGCAACTGCCCATGTAAACATTCAGAAGTTATAGTAAAGTGCCAGTGCCAGTATATTCATGGTAAAGTCGCCACTCCAACCAAAGCAATAATGCAATTAGTAAACCAAAAAAATCAAGGAGGGCAAGACTTACCAGTGGCAGAGCAAGGAGGAACCCTGGGCCAGGTGTAAAGAGACCCCGACGCTCGTTTCACGTGTCAAATGCACCGCTTTATCAAGGGGAATGTAGATGTGAGGGAAGCAGGACCTTTTAAGGCCATATGATAGATCATGTGACGTCCGGCTGGCCAATGATCGTGGTTTTCGTGGCGCATGCGCACCGCGCTGCTCCAGCCCCGACACATTCACCGGAGCGTCAGACATTACTACGCACGTGTGGGGAAAACCCCAGGCGTGCGAGGAAGGTCAGAAGACGCGCCGATGCATGCCGGGGATCAGGAGCGCTGGGGCGCATGCGCACTCCCACAACATCACCAATGAGATTTAGGAAGTATATTACAAAGTGTGCCACACAGTAGGTGTTAAAATAAAAAACCCCTACTGCTCACAATAGGGGATCTAAGATAGGATTGATGGTAATGTGAACATACAGACACATAATACAATACAATATTGCGCACAAATATAAAGCCCCAATATTGATTAACATCAAATAATTCAAAAGTACAATAACATCACAATCGCATGGAACAAGTCATAAGACTAATTGTATCTGTGTCCAGGGGCTGATGCGGTGGGCACGCAGAAGGATTGATCAGTAAAAGGTAGATCACTCAAGCGAACTCACAATAGGGGATGGGGGAGTCAAAGGTCCTGCTGTAATATTAAAACAATAAGTGACAACAAATTACACACCAATAAAAACAATATGATAGAAAAGAAGATAACAAGGATGGGATACACCAAGGCAAAGGGTGTAAAGAAACTGGCAAAAAATGTACATATATATATATATATATATATATATATATATATATATATATATATATAGTAGAGGTACATAATCAAGAACGGATAAATGCAGGCACTAGAAGCCACATATCACAGAGAGATCATAGAAAGGATGAAAATGATAATGCTTCATTAAGGCCCCTAGGGGTCATAGTATGCAGTGTAACAATCCACTTGGCTTCAGTTTGGGCCAAAAAATTTTATAGTCACCGCCTCTAATCCCTAAGTGGATGACATCAATCCCCCTCACCATAAAGGTGGATGGTTCACTGTTGTGATATTGCCTAAAATGGCGTGGGATGGTTTTAAGGAGGGAAAGGTCGGTCACTATAATATCCACCGTGGACATAGTAGTCAGCATGGGTACCTAGCCACTGCAGGTCCCAGTTTTAAGAAGGACTATTATTGCATCTTCATTGGACTATTGGCCAGTTTACTGGCATATTTGCTCCCCTGATGAGTCTCCGCTACTGGTTATGAAATGCGTTGGAAGAAAGACACCACGGTCCATGTTTTTTCTGGTGGAGTCCATAGACAGGAATCACTTGGGGCCTGTCCTTGTTAGGACAGGAGCTTGAACGTGTTTTACAGGGAAGAGAGATATTATCCCACACCCAGTCCCTATCCCTATACATGGACTACAGGCTCCCAGTCAAAGATACTGGGAGGTGATCTATGATGACTATACGTCTGTTATACCGGAGAGGCACTCCGCTCTGCTACCTTTGGTGAGATCCAACCAATTTTATTGTTTGAGCACTGGTTCACATGAGCACCCGTTTTTTGTTTTGCGTCGGTGGAGTTTATTGTTTTTGTGGTTTATTATTAAAAGCTAAGTTTTAATATAGGGGTATCCTCCTAGCTGATATATATTGTTGACCCTGAGGGTATTATAATAGTGGTGATTATTTCACACTATAGCTAACTGTATCTTTATGAATTTACCAAATGGCTGCAATGAAACAAAGAGTGAAAAATGTGAAGGGGTCTGAATACTTTCCGTACCCACTGTATTTTTAACCCTTACAAAAATGTATTCATATAAATAGAAAGCAGAATCTATTTTGCTTTGTCAAGTTGGAACACAATCAGCAGATCCTCCCACCACGTGGGCGACCTCAGTTCCCTCTTGTGGAGTTTATGTGTTATGTCGCTGCTAGGAAATGTCAGTCTGCTAATATTTAATTGTATCATTTAGAAAATAAATACATTGTCACAAGATGCCATCATGAGGAGGATGCATGAGTGTGAAATGATTTAGACAAGGGTGGACCCCTGTAGATAACCTCCTGACATGAGTTCAGACATTGTAGAATTGCTGTAGATTAGTTATGTGTGAATTTAGCAAATCTGCAGCAATTTACACATTTTCAAAGCCCTAAATGTAGTAGAAAAATCCATATAGAAAATTGAGCACTCCATGAATTTTCCAGTATGATACATGCATAGTTTCCTGCAGAAAAGCAAATGATTGCAGATTTCAGCCTGTTGGGCTTTGTTCCCACCATGAGCTCTTCCTGAGTTTTTCATGTTGCAGATTTTCTGCACCTATTAAGTAAAATAGTTTACTTGCAATGTTTCTAAAATCCGCTGCTTAAAAAAATCACCAAAAATTAATTGTGGGAACTCAGCCTAAGGCCTGTCCCACACGTCCAGATAATTCCGGTACCGGAATTATCTGTTTCCGTGTGTACGTGTGCTCACGTGGCACATCAGTGTGGCACACGTGCGGCATCCGTGTGCTGCCCGTGTGCCGACTGGGTACCACACGCATCGTGCAGGAGACAGCGCTACAGTTAAGCGCTGTCCCCTGCATCTGGTGCAGAAGCCGCCATTCATTTCTTCTCTCCAGCAGCGTTTGCTGGAGAGAAGATATGAAAAATCTATTTTTTTTTGGTGTTTAAAAAAAAGATCCCTGTCCCCAACCCCGTCCCACCCCCTGTCCCCCCTCACCCCCCCCCCCCCCCCCATTAATAAAATACTTACCCGGCTCCCTCGCTGCTTCCTCTCCTCGCCGCAGCTTCTCCTGTATGAGCGGTCACGTGGTGTCGCCCATTGCAGTGATGAATATCTTCATCAGCGAACGCTGCTGGAGAGAAGAAATGAATGGCGGCTTCAGCACCACGCTGGGGGGACAGCGCTTACTGTAGCGCTGTCTCCTGCACGGCACACGGACTGCACACGGACAGCATCCATGTGCGGTACGTGTTTTACATGGACCCATTGACTTTAATGGGTCCGTGTAATACGTGCGCTCCCAAGAACACTGACATGTCTCCGTGTTTTGCAAACGGACACACGGTCCGTGAAAACACGCTGACATGTGCAGAGACACATTGATTTTAATGCGTCTACGTGAGTCAGTGTCACTGGTACGTGAGGAAACTGTCACCTCACGTACCGGAGCTACTGACGTGTGAAACCGGCCTAAGGGCTGATGCTCATCTGCGTTTAGAAAATTGTCCCGATGTTGGTCTTGAAAAGTTGGACGAGCGTCATGCGAGTACAATGCGATTCTTCTCACCTAGCATCTGTATGACATCCATATGACATGCGCGTGCAGTCCGTGCTCAATGCGATTTTAACATCAGCTTTTACGTATGGGAATTCTCTGTGTCATTTCAAGCTAATTTACTAACTAATAAAGCAATCTTAGATACAGATAGATATAGATAGATAAATCTATGACCGGGTTCATCAGCTATGAACTCCGGTGACCTTTTTGATGTCAGCCCTAGACATTTTAGGAGAGTTCTCACGCTCCTGTGCCAGTGTGCTTACTGAGTGGTCCCATCAACGAACCACCCAGATGTAGTAGATTTTATTTTACAGTAATAAATGGGAAAAAGACGGATGGGAAGTATTTATTTAAAATAAAGGAATCTGTGTCTTTCTTTCAATTCAAGAACTTTATTCTGGCTGTGTATTTTTTTTTCAATATGACTATGGGGTTACTAATGGGGGCGTCCTATCGACACCTCTCCATTTCTAACCCTTGGGCTTGATGTACTCTGCCCATACAAAGCTGACATCAACCCCAATACCATTACCCCACTTGCCACCGCACCAGGGCAAGTGGGAAGAGCGGAGGCTAAGCGTCAAAATTGGCAGATCTTATGGAAGCGCCATTTCTGGAGTGGTTAAGGGCTGACGGTCTTAGTCTGGGAGGGGGACAATATCCATGACCCCTTCCTAGTCTATTAATATAAAACGGCAGCTGTCTGACTAGCTTTTGCTGGTTATTAATTATATGGGGATTCCATGTGATTTTTTGGGGGAGGTCCCCCATTGATATTAATAGCCTGGAAAGCTCCATGTTTATTACCCCCTTCCCAGGCTATAAACATCATCCCCCGGCTGTCGGCTTTCCCTCATCTGATTATTACAAATTTGGGGAACCACACTCCATTTTTTCTTAAGACATATATATATATATATACATATATACATATATATATATATATATATATATATATATATATATATGTATATGTGTGTGTGTACAGTATATATCTTCTACTCTACTTGGCGGATGAAATGTCGGATTTCATATGAGATGGGTACATAAAAATTGTACAGCACACACATGGCTCGTATGCCGTGTGTTTTTTTAATAAACCCATTGACTTGCATTGGCGAGTCTCGTCCGATATATGCGGCCGCTCGCAGTATGCTGCAATTTTGTTCTCAGTCCGATCTGAGCTGAGAAAAAAATTGTTGATGAGCAATGAATCATTGAAACACATTAGTCAGAGTGCAGTCTGGTATTTCTTCGGATCGCTCTCGTCCGTTTTTTATACAGATGAGTTTGAGCCTTTTGGCTGCAGCCACAACATATGAACACAGACAGAGGACCATTCTACATGTGCATATAGCCTAAAACTGGATGGATCACGGGATCCTGGCAGCTTCAGTGCCCCAACGCTCCACCTACACTGCAGAAGCTGAGCTGCTCTGCTTGCAGCATTGGAGAGCGCACAGATCGGATAAACGGTGCAACAATCCAGCTAGTCCTCACTGTCAATTATGGTAATCAGGATTACATCACCCTGTAAGACCGGAGTCACACAAGTGCGTGGCATCGGATGCGATATGTTGGTGACAGTCAGCTCCTGGTCGAGCGTGATCTAAGTATCAGTGCTCTGTGCTCCGGTCCTCCGGCAACAGAAAATCAGAGCACAGCTGCGGAGGAGATGGAGAAATTAATTTCTCTATCTCCTCCATTGCCGGCTGGAATCGCACTGCACTTGGGTGATATCCGTGTGCAGTGTGATGTTTCACACGCAGCCATAGACTTGTATGGGTGCAATCCGAATTTCACATGTAATCTCAGCATGCTGCTTTTTTTTCAGTCCAATAGGAGCCGGAAAAAAAGCAGATGAGGGCACACTCATAGAATAACATTGGTCTGAATGCATTCCGAATTTTTATCGGATTGTATTCGTCCAATTTATGCGCAAGTGTGAGCAAGTCCTAAGGCAGTGTTCCCCAAGTCCGGTCCTCAAGAGCCACCAACAGGTCATGTTTCCAGGATTTCCTTAGTTTTGCACAGGTGATAATTGCATCACCTGCAGCGGCAATAATTCCATCACCTGTGCAATACTAAGGAAATCCTGAAAACATGACCTGTTGGTGGCTCTTGAGGACCGGACTTGGGAAACGCTGTCCTAAGGTATAAACTGGGAAGCAGTGAAGAGACTTAATATGGAAGTTAGAATCCACAGTAAATCTGCAATAAAATCCTTATCTAACACACGGGAATTTAGCTGCTGATTCGCCAATAATATGCAGCAAGAATTTCCCAGCTACGTTTGTACGTCCCGAGTCATGGTCATATCACTGCATTACCAGTTTATGGAAAACTACTCTGCGGTCGCTGACCACTGTGCCCTCACCTGACCTGTAAGGTGTGAAGCCGCTAATCAGGGTTTATTTTCCACTATACAGAGCTGGATCGTTATCCATTGATGCAGGCGACGCCGGCCCTGTTTATGCAGCATTTATTTCCTATGGAAAGTGGAATCACGCAAAGCTCCACGACGCTCTGTCACTTGATCAAACAGAACGATTACATGTTAGGTGTGCGGTAGAAAATGGTGATGTGCAGCAGCGGATGAACACGTAAGAAAGTGCTAAACCGTGCACAATATGATACAATATTACAGATTAGCGTCATAATACTAAAGGTGACTATCCTCCATGCCATCACTGATGGTCTGACCGCTGGGACCCCCAACAATACGTGGAAACCCTAGAATGGCGCTCTGCAGCCCCATCTTAAATGGAGGAAAGTACGTAGACTCGACCTCCGCTCCGTTAAGCGTTAATGGGACTGCCGGAAATTCCAGCAGTGAATAGGCAATGAATGGAGCGGAGATGGAGCATATGCACACCCCAACATTCAAGACCAGGCTGTGTTATAGATAGGGGATAACATATATATATATATATATATATATATATATATATATATATATATATATATATATATATATGAAGAGCACGTCATCGTATGAAGATGGGAGGCCCCGGACCGCGACGCCCATCGGACCAGAACCGCATCGGGACCGCCCCAGGGTGAGTATAATCTAAAGGCCCCTTCACATTAAGCGACGCTGCAGCGATACCGACAACGATCCGGATCGCTGCAGCGTCGCTGTTTGGTCGCTGGAGAGCTGTCACACAGACCGCTCTCCAGCGACCAACGATGCCGGTAACCAGGGTAAACATCGGGTAACTAAGCGCAGGGCCGCGCTTAGTAACCCGATGTTTACCCTGGTTACCATGCTAAAAGTAAAAAAAAACAAACACTAGATACTTACCTACCGCTGTCTGTCCTCCAGCGCTGTGCTCTGCTTCTCTGCTCTCCTCCTGTACTGTCTGTGAGCCGGAAAGCAGAGCGGTGACGTCACCGCTCTGCTTTCCGGCTCACAGACAGTACAGGAGGAGAGCAGAGCACAGCGCTGGAGGACAGACAGCGTTAGGTAAGTATCTAGTGTTTGTTTTTTTTTACTTTTAGCATGGTAACCAGGGTAAACATCGGGTTACTAAGCGCGGCCCTGCGCTTAGTTACCCGATGTTTACCCTGGTTACCAGTGAAGACATCGCTGGATCGGTGTCACACACGCCGATCCAGCGATGTCAGCGGGAGATCCAGCGACGAAATAAAGTTCTGGACTTTATTCAGCGACCAACGATCTCCCAGCAGGGGCCTGATCGTTGGTCGCTGTCACACAAAACGATTTCATTAACGATATCGTTGCTACGTCACAAATAGCAACGATATCGTTAACAATATCGTTATGTGTGCAGGTACCTTAACTTGTTTTTCTTATCTTTCAGGTTACATCAGAATGCTGTAGATAAGCCCCTGATGGCGGTGGCCAAAGCTTATAAGGGTGACAGATTCCCTTTAAAGTTATTTTACTGCATATTCAGTGAGGAAAATAATATTTGATACTCTGATGATTTTGCAAGTTTCCCCACCTACAAAGAATGGGGAGGTCTGTAATTTATATCGTAGGTAAACTTCACCTGTGAGAGACAGAATCTAAAAAATATCCAGACAATCACATTATATGATTTTTACATAATTAATTTGCATTTTATTGCATGAAAAAAGTATTTGATAAAATAGAAAACAGAACTTAATATTTGGTACATAAACCTTTGTTTGCAAGTACAGAGGTCAGATGTTTCCTGTAGTTCATGACCAGGTTCGCACACACTGCAGCAGGGATTTTGGCCCCCTCCTCCATACAGATCTTCTCCAGATCATTCAGGTTTCGGGGCTGTCGCTAGGCAACATTAAGTTTCAGCTCCTTCCAAAGATTTTCTACTAGGTTCAGGTCTGGGTAACGGCTAGGCCAGGGGTGTCAAACTGCATTCCTCGAGGGCCTCAAACCATGCGTGTTTTCAAGATTTCCTTAGCATTGCACAAGGTGCTGGAATCATTCTCTGCAGGTGATTAAATTATCACCTGTGCAATGCAAGGAAATCCTGACAACATGACCTGTTTGCAGCCCTCGAGGAATGAAGTTTGACACCTCTGGGCTAGGCCACTCCAGGACCTTGAAATGCTTCGTACGGAGCCACTCCTTAGTTGCCCTGGCTGTGTGTTTCAGGTCATTGTCATGTTGGAAGACCCAGCCACGACCCATCTTCAAGTTCTGAGGGAAGGAGGTTGTTGACCAAAATCTTGTGATACATGACCCCATCCATCCTCCCTACAATGTGGTGCAGTCCTCCTGTCTTCTTTGCAGAAAAACACCCCCAAAGTATGATGTTTCCCCCACCATGCTTCACGGTTGGGGTGGTGTTCTTGTGGTTATACTCATCATTCTTCTTCCTCCAAGCACGGCGAGTGGAGTTGATACCAAAAAGCTCTATTTTGGTCTTATCTGACCACATGACCTTCTCCCATGCCTCCTCTGGATCATCCAGATGGTCATTGGCAAACTGAAACCGGGCCTGGACATGTGCTGGCGTGAGCAAGGGGACCTTGCGTGCCCTGCAGGATTTTAATCCATGATCGCGCAGTGTGTTACTAACGGTAATGTTTGAGAATGTGGTCCCAGCTTTTTTCGGGTCATTGACCAGGTCCTCCAGTGTAGTTCTGGGCTGATTCCTGACCTTTCTCAGAATCATCCTTACCCCACGAGGTGAGATCTCGCAGGGAGCCCCAGACCGAGGATGATTGACAGTCACCTTGAGATTCTTCCATTTTGTAATAATTGCGCCAACATTTGTTTCCTTCTCACCAAGCTGTTTGCCTATTGTCCTGTAGCCCATTCCAGCCTTGTGCAGGTCTACAATTTTGTCCCTGGTGTCCTTAGACAGCTCTTTGGTCTTGGCCATGGTGGAGAGGTTGTAGTGTGATTGAGTGTGTGGACAGGTGTCTTTTATACAGGTAACGATATCAAATAGGTGCAATTAATACAGGTAATGAGAGCAGAGTAGGAGGCTTCATAACGAAAAACTAACAAGTCTGTGAGAGCCAGAATTCTTGTTGGTTGGTACGTGATCAAATACTTATTTCATGCAATAGGGGACAAATTTTGCAAGTTTTGCATTGTGCAATTTTCCTATGATCTATCGATGACACTTTGCAAAAAAAAAAAGTATGCATTGTGTTTTTAAACAGGCACCTGGCATGAAATGAATGCTGCCCGAACCACATGCAGCATGAACCAGAGACTGGCTGTATTATTACAGCCGTGTGTGTTTTACTCTGAGGCTAGGGTCAGAGCTTGATCACAGCGGGATGTGATTTTCTCAGAGGTGAAGAGAGCGGAAAAAAAAGTTTCCCCACCTGTATTATGTCAGTGTGTGAAAATCGGACTGCACTCGGGTGTCAACCGAGTGTGGTCCAATTTTTTTTTAATGGACCCATAGACTTGAAAGAGTTCTTCTCATTTTCGGAGGCAAATAGAGCACGCTGCAACTTTATACCTCGGACTTAGGAAAAATCGGACATGTGCACAGCCCCATAGAATAACATGGCTATGAGTGCTATCCGTGAAATCCACAGACAGCCCTCCTCCGATTTATACAGGCGATTGCACAAGCCCTATACACACTCATAGGAAACGACCCGTAAATGAAGATGGGGAGAGGCCGGCCGGGGGCTGCACGAGACCAGACGATCTCTCCCTATAATTAAAGTAGCTTTATTCTCCGTAAAACACACACAGATGCAATAACGCAGCCAATATCTGATTTGTGCTGCTCGGACATCACCAGTCCCATCGCTGGGTCCCTGGAAATACCGCACATACTATTTGCAATTTATTCTGCCAAGTGCATGCCAGGTTTAAGACCTGCGCCGCCACGCTCTGCTGGAGATTGCAGGAACTTGGGATATGTTTGTGTATTTGCTGAGTAATTAGGTCTTTGGTAGATGGCAATGAAACCACCCAATATTTCGGTGCAGAATTTCCATCTAGAGCAGCAGAACTCACAAACAGACCCAAATACGGAGAAAGTAATGGAACCAGAAAATTCTTCTGATCATTGGCGACGGCCCCGGGTGATGATCTTTGTCCTTAGTGCCATAAACCAGGAGCGGGTGGCACCGCAGCTCCTATGTTACTAGTGTAACACTTGGCCGCGCTTCACAGTAATAACCTGCATTTTATGGCCTCCGGTTTATCAGTTTATTGTGTCCCATGACTGGCGAGTGCGAACATCACCGATAGCCGCCATATCTTTCCAATAAATGAAACGGTTACGTAAGACGTTTCCAGGCGCAGGAAGATGCGATTACAACATGTCGTCTCTGTTAGAGAGAAGTTGAGGAAAGGTCGCTCTGACTTCACGCTGACTCATATTTCTATCACACGCTGAGAAATCTATGAAATAATCCTCCCGATATGGAAGATGCTGCTGCGGTATACGACGGCGATGATGTGGTTCCTCTCCGGCGATTCTGTCATCTCGAGGGGCTTCGTGTTTGCACGCGGTGGGCGCAATGTGCAGCTGTGACCGTGGAAAATGATTCTCTGTCCCTGGAGAGGAAATGAATGCAGAATATGGAGCCGCAGATCTGGGGAATTAGTGGGCGCTGGCATCTGGACAATGAGATAAGCTGCCGCGTGCATGATGGACCCCGGCTGCAGAATTCCTGCGCCCCCCTCCAGGACAGGCACGAGAATGGACTTAAAGGGAAGATCCACCTCACAGCGTGGTCATACATAAGAAGAGCAGAAATCCTATCAAGCCATTTACATGTTGTATCTGTTCCTGGGAAAGCTGGGTGACAACCAATATGGTTCCTAGTGCATGGAGGGCAAATCTGGGGTAGAATATTTTCATTATACTGTGACTTATGGGGCATCGGGACCTAACACCAGCACGCAAGGAACTGCAGGGGACCCCTGAGCCCTGGGGGCATGAAATGTATGGAGCAGGTGTAGGAGCCGAGTTAGGCCGGGATCAGACATGCGAGAAATACGTCCGAGTCTCGCACGGTAATAGCCGGCATTGCCGCCGTCACTCAGGAGTGGAGCATGCGGCTCCATGTATTGCTCTCCGGCCTCACGCTCCGCTCCTGAGTGACGGCGGGAATGCCGGCTCTTACCATGCGAGACTCGGACGTATTTCTCGCATGTCTGATCCCAGCCTTATACAGGAGGCGCCTGAATCTGACGGTTGTGGATCAGAGCTAACTCCGATCACAGCAGCTCAACCCCATAGATGCCTCCTGGCGGCACCGAGTCCGACCGCTGCAATCAGACCTAGCTCCACTTGCCGCTGTTTTTCTCCCTTTAGGCTACTTTCCCACATGAGCTTTTGACGTTGCAGATTTTCTGCACCTGTTAAGGAAAATAGGAAATAAGTTACATGCATGAAACCTTCACCAAAAACTCGCCGTCAGAACACAGCCTTAGATGCCACCATAAATTATGACAGCTGGGAATAGGGTGTCAATAGCAGTGAGGGAACCCACTGAAGACCCCTGTGTCCGCCATATCTTTACACCTGATACCTGAGATATTTCAGTATTACATTGTATTGGGCGAGTGGCTGCAGGTTGAAGTCCCCTCGGGGGACAATGAAAAGTAAATAAATAAGAATGCATAAAAATTCTGCCAAAATATTATTAAAATAAAATAAAAAGATATGTTTGGTACGGTGAAAACCGAAAATAAAATAAATCGAAATTTCAGAACCAATATTGTTAGCTCACTGTCCCTCGTAAAAAGATGGACTCTAAAATGGTAATGAGAAAAAGTACAAACAAACAAGTCCTGATATAACTCGCCCGACTGACAAAAATAAAAAAGTTATAGCCCTTAGAAAAGGTGAAAAATTGAAAGACAAGAGAGTGTCTGCTGGGACTGGAGCCGGCCCTGGAGGCACCATATGGCGGTACACAGTGCCTGCATGGCTCTATAGTACAGGGCTGTAGGGATTCATGCACACCTCTGCTGCATCACAGCTATATAACCTCTGCTGCATCACAGCTATATAACCTCTGCTGCATCACAGCTATATAACCTCTGCTGCATCACAGCTATATAACCTCTGCTGCATCACAGCTGTACAACCTCTGCTGCATCACAGCTGTACAACCTCTGCTGCATCACAGCTGTATAACCTCTGCTGCATCACAGCTGTACAACCTCTGCTGCATCACAGCTGTATAGCCTCTGCTGCATCACAGCTGTATAACCTCTGCTGCATCACAGCTGTACAACCTCTGCGGCCTCACAGCTGTACAACCTCTGCTGCATCACAGCTGTACAACCTCTGCTGCATCACAGCTGTATAACCTAACATAGTAACATAGTAACATAGTTAGTAAGGCCGAAAAAAGACATTTGTCCATCCAGTTCAGCCTATATTCCATCATAATAAATACCCAGATCTACGTCCTTCTACAGAACCTAATAATTGTATGATACAATATTGTTCTGCTCCAGGAAGACATCCAGGCCTCTCTTGAACCCCTCGACTGAGTTCGCCATCACCACCTCCTCAGGCAAGCAATTCCAGATTCTCACTGCCCTAACAGTAAAGAATCCTCTTCTATGTTGGTGGAAAAACCTTCTCTCCTCCAGACGCAAAGAATGCCCCCTTGTGCCCGTCACCTTCCTTGGTATAAACAGATCCTCAGCGAGATATTTGTATTGTCCCCTTATATACTTATACATGGTTATTAGATCGCCCCGCAGTCGTCTTTTTTCTAGACTAAATAATCCTAATTTCGCTAATCTATCTGGGTATTGTAGTTCTCCCATCCCCTTTATTAATTTTGTTGCCCTCCTTTGTACTCTCTCTAGTTCCATTATATCCTTCCTGAGCACCGGTGCCCAAAACTGGACACAGTACTCCATGTGCGGTCTAACTAGGGATTTGTACAGAGGCAGTATAATGCTCTCATCATGTGTATCCAGACCTCTTTTAATGCACCCCATGATCCTGTTTGCCTTGGCAGCTGCTGCCTGGCACTGGCTGCTCCAGGTAAGTTTATCATTAACTAGGATCCCCAAGTCCTTCTCCCTGTCAGATTTACCCAGTGGTTTCCCGTTCAGTGTGTAATGGTGATATTGATTCCCTCTTCCCATGTGTATAACCTTACATTTATCATTGTTAAACCTCATCTGCCACCTTTCAGCCCAAGTTTCCAACTTATCCAGATCCATCTGTAGCAGAATACTATCTTCTCTTGTATTAACTGCTTTACATAGTTTTGTATCATCTGCAAATATCGATATTTTACTGTGTAAACCTTCTACCAGATCATTAATGAATATGTTGAAGAGAACAGGTCCCAATACTGACCCCTGCGGTACCCCACTGGTCACAGCGACCCAGTTAGAGACTATACCATTTATAACCACCCTCTGCTTTATATCACTAAGCCAGTTACTAACCCATTTACACACATTTTCCCCCAGACCAAGCATTCTCATTTTGTGTACCAACCTCTTGTGCGGCACGGTATCAAACGCTTTGGAAAAATCGAGATATACCACGTCCAATGACTCACCGTGGTCCAGCCTATAGCTTACCTCTTCATAAAAACTGATTAGATTGGTTTGACAGGAGCGATTTCTCATAAACCCATGCTGATATGGAGTTAAACAGTTATTCTCATTGAGATAATCCAGAATAACATCCCTCAGAAACCCTTCAAATATTTTACCAACAATAGAGGTTAGACTTACTGGCCTATAATTTCCAGGTTCACTTTTAGAGCCCTTTTTGAATATTGGCACCACATTTGCTATGCGCCAGTCCTGCGGAACAGACCCTGTCGCTATAGAGTCACTAAAAATAAGAAATAATGGTTTATCTATTACATTACTTAGTTCTCTTAGTACTCGTGGGTGTATGCCATCCGGACCCGGAGATTTATCTATTTTAATCTTATTTAGCCGGTTTCGCACCTCTTCTTGGGTTAGATTGGTGACCCTTAATATAGGGTTTCCATTGTTTCTTGGGATTTCACCTAGCATTTCATTTTCCACCGTGAATACCGTGGAGAAGAAGGTGTTTAATATGTTAGCTTTTTCCTCGTCATCTACAACCATTCTTTCCTCTGCTGCATCACACCTGTACAACCTCTGCTGCATCACAGCTGTACAACCTCTGCTGCATCACAGCTGTACAACCTCTGCTGCATCACAGCTGTACAACCTCTGCTGCATCACAGCTGTAGAACCTCTGCTGCATCACAGCTGTATAACCTCTGCTGCATCACAGCTGTACAACCTCTGCTGCATTACAGCTGTACAACCTCTGCTGCATCACAGCTGTACAGCCTCTGCTGCATCACAGCTGTACAACCTCTGCTGCATCACAGCTGTACAACCTCTGCTGCATCACAGCTGTACAACCTCTGCTGCATCACAGCTGTATAACCTCTGCTGCATCACAGTTGTACAACCTCTGCTGCATCACAGCTGTAGAACCTCTGCTGCATCACAGCTGTATAACCTCTGCTGCATCACAGCTGTACAACCTCTGCTGCATCACAGCTGTACAACCTCTGCTGCATCACAGCTGTACAACCTCTGCTGCATCACAGCTGTACAACCTCTGCTGCATCACAGCTGTACAACCTCTGCTGCATCACAGCTGTAGAACCTCTGCTGCATCACAGCTGTATAACCTCTGCTGCATCACAGCTGTACAGCCTCTGCTACATCACAGCTGTATAACCTCTGCTGCATCACAGCTGTACAACCTCTGCTGCATTACAGCTGTACAACCTCTGCTGCATCACAGCTGTACAGCCTCTGCTGCATCACAGCTGTACAACCTCTGCTGCATCACAGCTGTACAACCTCTGCTGCATCACAGCTGTACAACCTCTGCTGCATCACAGCTGTATAACCTCTGCTGCATCACAGTTGTACAACCTCTGCTGCATCACAGCTGTACAGCCTCTGCTGCATCACAGCTGTACAACCTTTGATGCATCACAGCTGTACAACTTCTGCTGCATCACAGCTGTACAACCTCTGCTGCATCACAGCTGTACAACCTCTGCTGCATCACAGCTGTACAACCTCTGCTGCATCACAGCTGTACAGCCTCTGCTGCATCACAGCTGTACAACCTCTGCTGCATCACAGCTGTACAACCTCTGCTGCATCACAGCTGTACAACCTCTGCTGCATCACAGCTGTATAACCTCTGCTGCATCACAGTTGTACAACCTCTGCTGCATCACAGCTGTACAGCCTCTGCTGCATCACAGCTGTACAACCTTTGATGCATCACAGCTGTACAACTTCTGCTGCATCACAGCTGTACAACCTCTGCTGCATCACAGCTGTACAACCTCTGCTGCATCACAGCTGTACAACCTCTGCTGCATCACAGCTGTACAACCTCTGCTGCATCACAGCTGTACAACCTCTGCAATAAAGCTGCCGTTGCCAAAATACATGATCCTATGGAGCCGTACAGTCAGGGTGTTGCTACTTGTAGATACTTCATGACCATCCCACATGAGTATCTCCTTGGACCAGTGGTCCCCAACTCCAGGCCTCGAGGGCCGCTAACAGTGCAGGTTTTCAGGATTTCCTTAGTATTGCATCGGTGGTAATGTGATCATCTGCACAGGTGATGATTCCAACCTCTGTGCAATACTAAGGAAATCCTGAAAACCTGCACTGTTGTCGGCCCTCGAGGCCTGGAGTTGAGGACCACTGCCTTGGACTATAGTTGAATGCATTGAGTAAGCAAAGAGAGTGCAAAGCATGGGTGAGCTGCAGCTGTGTGTGCTTCTGATTAATAAAGTGATAATTCAGATTCTACTACTACAAGGCTGAAGTCAGCATCTACATATCAAGGCCTCCTGATGATCCGCTGGGGTGAAACGCGTAGAGGCGTATGAAATATCAACACTGATAAGTATTGGTCTCACCCTCTGTTTACCATGCATATATCTAAGCACTAGGCTATCTTCGGCTGAAGATAAGGGTTTTTTTTTTTTTTTTTCTTTTTCTCCCTGCAGCTATTTATGTTTTTGTGCCTTGCCATTTTTGTGTATTTACACATCTGTGTCTGATCATTATCAGGCTGGGATTTAATATTAGGGCTTCCCAGGGCCAGTCGTCGCTGAGTGGGGGCGCCATTCCGCTGACCAGTAGGGTGCCAACCTCCACAGCCAGGCAGGCTGCACAGCAGTAGGGTGCAGAGGTAGTGAGGCCTATTTTTAATACACGAGCACTTTTTTGTTATGCACATTGTTGGTCTTTAGTCCGTGTATCTCACCCTGTCACAAACCTAGTTTATATATATGATTATTCATAAATATATATATATATACAATCAGCCAGTTAGTCTGCCTATCTTTTTCCTGTCTGGTGTATGTGACACCTATATTAGGATCCATACTAGGAGACATAGGGACAGCCGACGGTGAGTGGGGGCGCCAATCTCGTATCTGTGTTTAGGGTGCCAACCTCCACTGATAGGTAGGCAGTACTAAGAGGTATTGTTTGGCAGGGTTATCCCAGGGTGCACGGTTGTGTGTTTTATGTGTTTATCTGGTTGTATTTGTGGCATGGTTTTAATTGGTATATTAATTAAAAGCTATATTTTATCTGTGTTATCCTATTTGTATAATAAAGGCTGAAGTCACTAATAATTATAGCCCTATAAATCAGATTGACCTCATGTGGCCTTCACTTGGCTGTGTGACCTCTAGGTTTGCCGCAGTACCAGCTACATGACTTTTGCAGCAGATTTCACTGTGGATTTTGTGACTTTATCCTCCACGCTCGCGACTGTCAGGTTTCCCCATGTGGTTCGCAAAAGTTGGCGTCTATGTCACTATCTGTATGACAGAAAACCACCATCTCAGCTGCTCCAGATTGCCACCTGCCATACACAGCGGGGGTCTCTGATACCCGGGAGCAGCTGCAACTAAAAATCATCGCCCTGATGCCGCACAGAATCCACAGCAAAAATTCTACTTCTTCTTAAAGGAGACACTTTTCAAGATTTTATGTTTTAAAGGGCGGTGTCCATTTTTTAGGTAACACTTCTATTAGCGGCATTCATGCAAAAATCAAAATGGAGTATTCCAGCCAAAACTGGCTACCATTCTTCCCTGATACCCCCTGCACATGGTCAAATTAGCCAAGTATGTGTGTATTTTTAATGGGGAGAGGGTAATACCATGCTGCCATGCTCCTCTGGTGGCAGCTTATCTCCTGTGTGTACAAACGATTAGACATGTTGAAATCCATATGCCCGATCCTTCTTTCACCTGACGCTTGCTGTCAGGGAAAACTGGGGACAACCCCAAAAACATTAAATAGTCCTACCGAAATCAGGGGTTTGGGACTGTCAATGGGCATATCTGATCCACATGGCGGGTGCTGTAATCTGAAGCAGATATTCTGTGTGCAAATCGACATGGAAAATCTGCAGCACTTCTGCATCGTGTGGACAGGCCTGTGGATTGCGGGGGTCCGAGAGCGGCCGTTCCATAGAGTTTGAATAAAGTGAATGCTCGACCACTGCTACACAGTAGGATGGGGGAGGGGAAGGATCAGGGACCCCTTTTCTAGCAATAGAGATGGGG